>NC_057811.1:288128330-288142427 GCF_018294505.1 Triticum aestivum
ATCAAAGTAAGCAAACAACACGCGAAAAACAGAATCTATCAAAAACAGAACAGCTTGTAGTAATCTGAATAGTTCGCATACTTCTGTAACTCCAAAAATCCTGAAAAATTAGGACCTCCTAGAAAATTTGTATGTAAATCTACTGTAAAAAATTCAGGATTTTATCACGCTTCTGTGATTTTTAAAAATTCTGTGACTGAGTGCAAAGTTTCTATTTTTTCAGCAAGATCAAATCAAACTATTACCGTAAGCTATCCCAAAGGTCTTACTTGGCACAAACACTAATTAAAACACAAAACCACATCTAACCAGAGGCTAGATGAAATATTTATTGCAAAACAGACCTAAAAGGCAAAAACAAAAATAAAATTGGGTTGCCTCCCAACAAACGCTATTGTTTAGCGCCCTTAGCTAGGCATAAAACGCAAATAGATCTAAGTATTATCATCTTTGGCATGCAATCCATAAGTGCCTCTCATAATAGACTCATAAGGCAATTTAATTTTCTTTCTTGGAAAGTGTTCCATGGCTTTCTGTAACACCCCAAAAATTTGACCTTGTTTTACTAATTAAAATTTTGCCAGGAAATTAAATTTTTATTTTTCTGGATTTCTCCTTTGATTTCAGAACCCCTCTTCTCTTTAATATTGTGGGTTTTTACCTTTAGTGGAAACTCTTCAAAAGTATTATTGGACTTGTATGCCCTCTTTATAAAAAACAATTTTTTATCAGTGGATTTATTTGCATAATTGTTTTTCATGAGCTTGATTCTTTTAAAATGATCTTTCATAAATTTGGAGCCCCTTTTTCACTGCAACCTTTTGATAAATACATTTAAAATTTACACCAAAATTTGGGGAGGTCATGTGAGGCTTCCACATCACTTTTATGCAAAAAAATCTTTCGGTTATTGGAGATTTTGAGCTCTACATCAATTTTTTCAAATCTGGTCCAGTAGGTATTTTTGCACTACAACCTATTTAAATATTCTTCTAAAAATTCTTCCAAGGGTTTGGAGATGTCAGTAGATGCTCTTAATGCAACTTCATGCAAAAACCCAGTGTTGTTCTATGAAAGATTTGAGTGAATCATCTTCATTTCCATTCTGGTCCAGTTTGGTGATTTGTACTGCAACCCCATTTTATTTTGCTCTAGTACCCATGAGCTTTTTCCCTACTTATAGTCCTCCCTACCAAACACTTAAGTCCAGGAGATTGGACCCATTGGAGTATGTTTAGTGCATGCAATGATACCCTTTAGTTTCTGCCCAAAACTGATTTTCTCAAAAACTTGCACTAACAAATTCCTGTTTTTGCCAAACTAACCTTACCACCTTCTTGAGCTCCTAAAGAGACTAGGATCTGGAGAGTTTGGCCACCCCAAGAGTTGCCTAGATGCCCATGGCATTCTGTCGAACACCCTGTGTGCAGGAACAGTTTTGGCATGTCTTCTAGTTTGCATTGTGGACTTGAGCCCCTGACCCATCCAGCATGTCCACTAAACTCCTAGCTATCCCTAACCCTGGCATGTTGACTACCCGCATCACCCAAGCTCTCTAGAGCGCGCTGGCATTTTGTCGAACACCTGGTGTGCGTGCTCTGGGCGCGGCCAGAGCGCGCGTTTTGCACGTGCGTGCGCATGGGTCGCCGTGTCGCACCCCTGGCCCTTGCTCGCCTGCAGAGCCGCGCCATGCACTCGCCCACTCACCAGAAACCTCCAAGCCTCCCTGGCGCCCTACAGCGCCGCCGTCAGGGCTCCCTTGGCGGCACGCCGGCGTCGGCAGCGGGCTCTGCCGTGGACGGCGCCGCCCAAGCCACCCGCGCGCGCCAGCTGCCCCCTGGGAACAGCCCGAGCTTATCCTCAAGCCGTCGGCACGCGCTCGTCGCCGCCACGTAGTCCTGCAGCTACAGCACCGCGGTCGCCCGCGATCCTATCCACGGCCGTCGCGGGAGCCAGCCTCGTTGCGCTATAAAAGGGGGCCCCGAGCTCCTCCGAGCACTCAGGCAACCCCAGGCCACCCCCATAGTACTCCCGCAGCCAGCAATCGATGGGGAAGGGCTTCCTTCCTAGTCTCCGGCCAGTTCGGCCGCCGCCGAGCTCCGGTGCCGTGCGTCGCAACCGGACCCTCCCCCGCCTATCCAACGCCACCAAACGTCTCCCCATAGTCTTGCGGAGCTGCCTAGCGCCTCAGCCTCGACCAAGGACCACCATAGCCCGAAGCCCTCTTTGCTCCCGAACCACCGTCCGCTGCGGAGCTCGCCGCCGGTGACTTCCTCCGTCCCCACCTGCCCAACGACCACCGGGAGGACCGCCCAGGTCTGGCGGGTCCATCCCTGCCCTCAGGTGCCCTCGAAGAGCCGCCGTTTGTCGACGGCGATCGCCGGAGGCCCGCCACCGTTCGGGCAGAGAGAGAGGAGGGTGGGAAGACCAGTCAAACCTGACCAGTGGGCCCCCTGGACCCACTGTCAGCGACCCGCGCGCCCATCCACTCTGGTTAAGTGATGGCGCAAAATCCCGAGTACGTCTCCTCTGCTTCGAAAGCGTATTCTCCCCCGAAGCGTTTTCTTTTTCTGAGTTTATTAAAAACAGAACTTTGACTGATCTTTGACTGGCTATATCTTTTAAAATAAAACTCCAAATGAGTTGATTCTTTTTCCTACCTCCCTCAAATTTCATCTAGTTTATTTTAAGATTTATTTCAAAAATATTTGGGACAACTTTTTGTACTGTATTTGAAATGTGTGTTATTTGAATATTTCTCAAAATAGGATTTTGGAGAAAAGGCAACCTTCAAAAAATGCACCCCCACATGCATACACTTGAAGGCAAGCATTCTGAACCCTGGCTTAATATTTTTGGATGTTGTTGATACGATTACAACATCACCTTGACTTGGAGTATATGCTATTTTATGTGACGGTAAGATCATACGCATGAGTGCATAATGGAGTTTTCCTTGTTGTTATAAATGGATATGCTGGTGATAGTGATCGTCCTCGTAAGCTTCTCATGCATGCCGGAAGGAAGTCGGGAAAGTCGCGGTCTTGGGTAGACGCGAGCTTGTCCCTAGTCCCTCGTTGAGACGAGTATGTCCGGTATGGCATGGTGGAGCTTGATGAGTGTTAAGCTTATCTGTTATTGGAAATATTTTTGTTATGCTAATCATGCAGGGAACACTTGAACCTCCTGAGTCGGCCTTAGATCGAGTCTTGTCCAGTAACCCCCACACTTGCTTCGTACTACCACTTGTCCCTGCCATAGGTAGGGTATGGTTCAGTAAGTTGTCAACCCCTTTCTAGCACACATCGTACAGAGAGGCCGTGATGAGGGTCCCATGGCCATGGATTAAAGCCAGTCATCCGGTCCGGGGGCATGGGTGTTTCGGTTGTAGCCGAAGGGGTAGCTCCCCTAGTTTGCGTGTGGTATAAATTTTGTGATCCCATGCTACGTCGAGGTTGTAGCCTCCCCACTTAGAGTTTCGCTTGACAGGTGTCGTGGGTGATTCCAGACACCGGTAAGTTAAGCTGGTGTGTGCAGGTCAGGCGTGTTTTCAATTAAAAGACCGTAGACGGAATTAGTCCCGATGTACTAAAGAAATCCGTTACCCGTGGGTAAAGAGTACACCCTCTGCAGAGATTATACCTCTATTCGAATAGCCGTGTCCATGGTTAAGGACTACAGTCTGGGATGGGTCAAGTGTCGGTCTTAGTGTCGGTCTTCGGAGGAAAAACTGTTAAACCAGAACTTGGATTATGACTTGTGACATGTGACGATTATGATTACTATTATTATGGACTAACCATTTGCATTATTTGAATTATTGAGTATCCCTGGGACGGTTCTACCTCCTGGATATTCACTGTGATTATCCTTTATAAGCCCTTTATGTGGTGTCGCTCACACGCCCGACTGCGGCATGCTTGTTATTTAATTATCCTTTATAAGCCCTTTATGTGGTGTCGCATAGACGCCCGACTGTGGCATGCTTGTTATTTCTTTTATTTATAAGCCCTTTATGTGGTGTCGCATAGACGCCCGACTGTGGCATGCTTGTTATTTCTTTTATTTATAAGCCCTTTATGTGGTGTCGCATAGACGCCCGACTGTGGCATGTGTGTTATTTCTTTTATTTATAAGCCCTTTATGTGGTGTCGCTCAGACGCCCGATTGAGGCATGATTTTTTTTTCTTTCCTTTCGAGGCGTCGCTTCAGACACTCGATCGATGCATTCTATGTCTACTCCCGTAATGCATTTTACATGAATAACTTGCATGCGTGCATCATGAATTTTGTTTATCTCGTGACTGACGTTATGGTCATAGAATATTTTCGGAGCATGATTACCCCTTGTTATATTATACCTGTGTTCTAAATGTTTGCGAGTACATTCAAACGTACTCACTGGCTTGTCCCTGGCTATCGTCTTGGCCAGATTCCTTGCGTGGAGAAGAGCGTAACGACGATGGCCCCGGAACCTACGCAATGTTGACAGCAGCCTCGCAAAGATAGGAGTTATCCTGGTCAGCTGTTCTTGTGGGAAATGGAGTCCCATAGACGCAGATGAACCCCAGACCGCTTCCGCCATCAACCACTAGAAACCAAGTGTTGTACTCATAGGCCACAATGGTCTTGTACTACATATTTTGTACCTTGCTTGGAATTCTTGTATCAAGTTGGTGCCTCATCAGCTAACAGTAATCCTGGGGCTGATGAGCACAAGGGCCATTTTCTGGAGAATTAATATCCCGAAAATCCGGTCCTGACACTTTCATATCAATAATTGCACCAATCGTTCTAAGGAAAGGTCTACCAAGAATAATAGGACATGTAGGATTGCAATCTATATCAAGAACAATGAAATCTACGGGCACATAATTTCTATTTGCAACAATAAGAATATCATTAATTTTTCCCATAGGTTTCTTAATAGTGGAATCCGCAAGATGCAAATTGAAGGAACAATCATCAAATTCAAGGAAACCTAACACATCACATAAAGTTTTCGGAATCGTGGAAACACTAGCACCTAATCACACAAAGCATAGCATTCATAATCTTTAATCTTAATCTTAATAGTAGGTTCCCACTCATCATATAGTTTTCTAGGGATAGAAACTTTCAATTCAAGCTTTTCTTCATAAGATTACATCATAGCATCAACGATATGTTTCGTAAAAGCTTTGTTTTGATTATAAGCATGAGGAGAATTCAACATGGATTGTGACAAGGAAACACAATCTATTAAAGAACAATTATTATAATTAAATTCCTTGAAATCCAAAAGAGTGGGTTCATTGCTATCTAAAGTTTTGACCTCTCCAATCCCACTTTTATCAATTTTTGCATCAAGATCTAAAAACTCCGAATCATTGGGACGCCTTCTAACTAAAGTTGACCCATCTCCAGTCCCATATTTATCAAGATTTACATTGGAAAACAAAGATTCAATAGGAGTCACATCAATCACTTTAAGATCTTCATCATTATTCTCACGGAAACTAGAAGAACACGCTTTATAAACCAATCTTTTTTAGCGTGCATCTTAGCGGTTCTTTCTTTGCACTCATCAATGGAAATTCTCATGGCTTTGAGAGACTCATTGATATCATGCTTGGGTGGAATAGATCTAAGTTTCAAAGAATCAACATCAAGAGAAATTATATCCACGTTCCTAGCCAAATCATCAATCTTAAGCAATTTTTCTTCAATCAAAGCATTGAAATTCTTTTGCGAACTTATAAATTCTTTAACACTATTATCAAATTCAGAGGGCATCTTATTATAATTTCCATAAGAATTGTTGTAGGGATTACCATAATTATTAGAGGAATTACTAGGAAACGGCCTAGGATTAAAATTACCTCTATACGCATTATTACCAAAATTGTTCCTACCAACAAAATTCACATCCATAGATTCATTATTGTTTTCAATCAAATTAGTCAAAGGCATATCATTAGGATCAATAGGAGCACTCTTATTAGCAAACAATTTCATAAGCTCATCCATCTTTCCACTCAAAACATTAATCTCTTCAATTGCATGCACTTTTTTACTGGTGGAAGATCTTTCGGTATGCCATTGAGAATAATTAACCATAATATTATCTAGGAGTTTAGTAGCTTCTCCTAAAGTAATTTCCATAAAAGTGCCTCACGCGGCTGAATCTAAAAGATTTCTAGAAGCAAAATTCAATCCAGCATAAAAAAATTGTATAATCATCCACAAATTCAAACCATGAGTAGGGCAATTTCGTATCATCAATTTCATCCTCTCCCAAGATTGTGCAACATGTTCATGATCAAGTTGCTTAAAATTCATAATATCGTTCCTAAGGCAGATGATCTTAGCGGGAGGGAAATACTTGGAAATAAAAGCATCTTTACACTTATTCCGTGAATCAATACTATTTTTAGGCAAAGATGAAAACCAAGTTTTAGCACGATCTCGAAGTGAGAACGGAAATAGCTTCAATTTAACAATATAATTATCCACATCTTTTTTTCTTTTGCACATCACACAAACCAACGAAATTATTAAGATGGGATGCGACGTCTTCATTGGGAAGGCCGGAAAATTGATCTTTCATAACAAGATTCAGCAAAGCGGTATTAATTTCACAAGATTCCACATTAGCATTGGGAGCAATTGGAGTACTAATAAAATCATTATTATTGGTGTTGGAATAATCACACAATTTGGTATTATCTTGAGCCAGTGCGACCAAGCAAGCAATCCAACACACGAGCACACAAAAAGCAAGCGAAGAAGACGAACGGAAGAGGGGCGAAGAAAAGGCGAATCTTTTCGAAAATCATTTTAGAAGTGGAGGAGAGGAAAACGAGAAGCGTATGGCGAATAATGTAATGCGAGGAATGAGAGTTTATGATGGGTACTTGGTATGTCTCGGCTTGGCATAGATCTCCCCGGCAAGGGCGCCAGAAATTATTCCTGCTACCTCTTGAGCTTGCGTTGGTTTTTCCCTTGAAGAGGAAAGGGTGATGCACCAAAGTAGAGTAAGTATTTCCCTCAGCTTTTGAGAACCAAGGTATCAATCCAGTAGGAGATAGCGCTCAAGCCACCGAATACCTGCACAAACAAACACCAACTTGCACCCAACGCGATAAAGGGGTTGTCAATCCCTTCACGGTTATTTGCAAAGTTAGATCTGATATAGATGGATAAAAGGTAAAGTAATATTTTTGGTATTTTTAGTTTATGGAACAGAAAGTAAAAGATTGCAAAGAAGGTAAATAGGAAACTAAAATTGTATATTGAAAACTTATATGATGGAAAATAGACCCGGGGGGCATAGGTTTCACTAGAGGCTTCTCTCAAGATATAAATTATTACGGTGGGTGAACAAATTACTGCCGAGCAATTGGTAGAAAAGCGCAACGTTATGACGATATCTAAGGCAATGATCATGAATATAGGCATCACATTCGTGTCAAGTAGACCGAAACGATTCTGCATCTACTACTATTACTCCACACATCGACCGCTATCCAGCATGCATCTAGAGTATTAAGTTCATAAAGAACGGAGTAACGCCTTAAGCAAGATGACATGATGTAGAGGAATTAACTCAAACATTATGATGAAAACCCCATCTTTTTATCCTCGATGGCAGCAATATAATACGTGTCGGTTCCCCTTCTGTCACTAGGATCGAGCACCGCCAGATTGAACCCAAAGCTAAGCATTTCTCCCATTGCAAGAAAAACCAATCTAGTTGGCCAAACCAAATCGATAGTTCGAAGAGACTTGCAAAGATATTAAATCATGCATATAAGAATTCAGAGAAGATTCAAATAATATTCATAGATAAGCTGATCATAAATCCACAATTCATTGGATCTCGGCAAACACACCGCAAAAGAGTATTACATCGAATAGATCTCCAAGAACATCGAGGAGAACTTTGTATTGAGAATCAAAGAGAGAGAAGAAGCCATCTAGCTATGGACCCGTATGTCTGTGGTAAACTATTCACACTTCATCGAAGAGGCAGTGGTGTTGATGTACAAGCCCTCCGTGATCGAATCCCCCCCCCCGGGCAGGATGCCGGAAAAGGCCCCTAGATGGGATCTCACGGTTAAAGAAGGTTGCGGCGGTGGAAAAGTGGTTTCGTGGCTCCCCTGAAAGTTTTTGGGATATTTGAGAATATATAGGAGGAAGATCTAGGTCAGGGGGTCACCGAGGGGCCCACAAGGTCGGGGAGCGCGCCCTACCCCCCTGAGCGCACCCTCCACCCTTGTGGCCGCCTCGTGGCTCTTCTGAATTGCACTCCAAGTCTCTTGGGTGTCTTCTAGTCCAAGAAAAATCATCGCGAAAGTTTTATTCCGTTTGGTATTCCTTTTCTGCGAAACTCTAAAACAAGAAAAAAAATAGGAACTGGCACTGGGCTCTAGGTTAATAGGTTAGTCCCAAAAATCATATAAAATAGCATATTAATGCATATAAAACATCCAAAACAGATAATATAATAACATGGAACAATAAAAAATTATAGATACGTTGGAGACGTATTGAAATGTCTCCAACGTATCTACTTTTCCAAACTCTTTTGACCTTATTTTGGACTCTAACTTGCATGATTTGAATGGACTAACCCGAACTGACGCTGTTTTCAGCAGAATTGCAATGGTGTTATTTTTGTGCAGAATGAAAATTTCTCGGAATGACATGAAAATCAACGGAGATTATTTTTAGAATTAATAAAAAATATTGGCGAAAGAATCAGCAGCACGGGGCCCACACCCTAGACACAAGGGTGGGGGCGCGCCCTCCGACCTTTTCGGTCCCTTGGACCTCCACCGACCTCAACTCCAACTCCATATATTCACTTTCGGGGAGAGAGAAATCAGAGAGAAGGATTCATCGCGTTTTACGATACGGTGCCGTCGCCAAGCCCTGTTCTTCCTCGGGAGGGCAGATCTGGAGTCCGTTTTGGGCTCCGGAAAGGGGAATCCCAAAACCACTAGTGGTGGCGCCCCAACCACTAGTTCACACAAGACATGCCTCTGTGCACTATCCTTAAATCGTATCGCCAAACCTACGACGGCGTAGCTGACAAAGGACACAACACTTCAAAACAATGCCTTTAAAATGGAACCAGCGCCATCGCGCTGACGTTGATTGGTCCGGCCTCATGCCAAACCGAGGTTATCACCCCGAAGCAGATTTTCAACCTAGCAATGTAGACTCACGGGGAGCCATTTTACAGAATCTACGAACTTGCATACGTGGAGTGTTAGGATTGGGATTAGGGGATGGAAAGGGCCCCCCTGAAAATCAAGTGGGGCAGAGTGTTAGTGTTAAGCAAATTGTTTAAAACATCCATAATTGTCCGTGAGTGTAATATTATTGTTTTGAACCAACATCTTCAACAAAGTAATGATCCGTCGACATTGATGCTGCCTATTCACGGAAGACAGCAAGACCATATGTTTTCACCCGGAGAGAATGCATCCGTGATGCTAGTCACTAACCACCGCCCGAAGGCGTGTAACTGCCACATGAGCGTTGAGACTTTCTAAACCTGATGCTGAGTTTGCCATGCGTGCAGTGGTGGTCTCGGTTAGGTCTTGTGACTGCTGCTAGCTACTCCTAGCATGTTCAAGAAAGCGTTGAAATGTGGTTGGAGCACCGGAATTCGCATTCGGTGGTAGTAGTTGTTGAGTAACATGATTGTATTAGGAAACATAGGTTAGACTAGGAAATATCCTGCTTGCCTTGTACTTCAAATAAATCATGTACTCCTATATATATATATATACCCACGAGGCTCAACCAATACAATGAACTATTCCACCAATCCTCTCTCTCCCTTCTAACATGGTATCAGCCTAATCACGATTCAAACCCTAGTCGCCGCGGCTTCCGCACCCGCGCGCCGCCCCCGAGGCGGTCGGCCTCCATGACCGCCGCCGGGGGCCGCGCCGCCCATACCTAGGGTTCGTCCGCCGGCCGTGTTGGCCGGCTGCCCTAGAGAGTCTTTTTCCCGAGCCCTTGCTCCGGGTATTTTCGCTCTCTCGCCGATCGTTTTGATCGGCGTTTTTCTTTTTGGTTTTCCGATCTAATCTTGATCGATTTGCGTCGTCCGCCGCCGCCGTCGACCCCCGTGCGCCTCTACTCCGACCCCGGCGCGACCAGCCGGCCTCTCCTCCGACCCGGCGGCCACGTGCGCCGAGGCGGCCCGTCCGGGCCAGCCGCCGTCCGCGCGTCGGTCCGCCCGTCACCCTGCGCCGGCCGTCAACGCCCTGCTCCGACCGGGACACCTGCATCGCCCCGACCCGGCGGCCTCGCGCCATGCGACGGCCAATCATAGCCGTCGCTCGCGCGCCGGCCTGCCCATCGATCCACGTCACCCGTGTCCATCGTGTCTGCACGGCGGCCCGGCGGTCTACCTCACCGGGCTCGTCCTCGACTGTGTCGGGCTGACTGCGTCAAACTCGTCGGCTACCTCAGCTCGGGCCCCCCTGCTACGTTGGTCACTCGGGCCTCGCTGCCCGGGCGTCGGCGCTGCTTTGGCAGCTCGGGTGCCGGTGCTGACAAGCTCGTCTGCACGACATCCCACGCCGTCCGTCGTCGCCGGCCTCATCCCGGACTCCGCCGCCATCACTCCTCCACCGAGCGGCGTCCCCGATCTCGTGCGCGATCGGCTTGAGCACCCGCTCGCCGCCGCGATTCGCCTCCTCTACGCCGCGTGACCGACCTGGCCCGTTGGTGACGCGCGCCTCCGCAGGTCCCGTGAAGATCATCCTGAGTACCGGCGCCTTTCCGCCGATCGAGCATCGGGCTGCCGCTGCGTCGCCCCGTCGGGCCACAGAGCCGCCGCCCCGGGGTTCTCCTCGCGGCTACATTGACTCGTGTGTCGCCCCTTCGGGCCGTAGTGCCGCGATACACGGTCCCCGCCGCCGCCCCGAGGCCGTCCGCACGGCTGCACCGACTCGTGAACCGCCGTTGCATCGCCCCTTCGGGCCGCAGCGTTGCGACCCGCGGCCCCCCGCCGCCGCCCCGAGGTCTTCCTGCCGTCGCCCCGACCCGCCTGCCGCCGCTGCGTCGCCCCTTCGGGTCGTAGCGCCGCGGCCCGCGGTCCACTCCGCCGTCACCGCTCGTCAACCTCCCGTGGTATGCGCCGCACCGTCTCCCTTGGCGTAGGAACGCCACCGTCCGCGCCGGTCTTCATCACGCTCTCAGGGTTCTTCGCCTACTTCGAGCACCGCCGCCGCAGTCCTAACATAGCCGTCGTCGCCGCCGTCAGGCCGCCGACGCCGCTCTTCTTTGGCCGCCGCCGCCGCTACCTTCGTAGCCGCCGCCGCCCGTCCACCCCCTTCGTCTTCGTCCAAGCACCAGCCCGTCGCCAGCGTCGCCGTCCTCTACCCCGACCACTTTTTCTACTCTGACCACCGTTGGTGACATCGGCCCCGCGCCGATGGACGCCACAATCGTCGTCGAGTTCTTCTATGCTGGCCCCTTCGACTTCTCCGACATGGCGTACAACTCGTGTAGGTCCCTCGTCTACGCATGCCCGGTGCTGGCAACACCGATGCGTGCCTTCATCCATGATGTGTCCCCGGGCTTGGTAAACCCGCCGCGACGCGTCGTCAACAACATTTTCTTCCCGGCGCACCCCTACTTCGACACCACTGCGCCCATGCTAACTCGGTGCCCTCTTGCGCCCGCGGCTCCACGGCGACTTCCTCGACACCGGCCACCCCGACTCGACATCGACCACGGCATTCTTCGCACGGCTACCTCGACCACGGCTCCACCACCCACGCTCTTGGCTACATCAACAAACGGCACAAAGGGCCACCGCCTGCTTGAGCAACCTCGTTGGTTTCCACTCCAGCCACGACTCCGCGATGCGTCGACCATTATGACTGTGGGCGGCTTGCCTTCGAATTCTTTCTCAGTCTCACCGTCTGCGTCGCTACCGTTGTGACTACGGGGGGATGTTAAGTAACATGATTGTATTAGGAAACATAGGTTAGACTAGGAAATATTCTGTTTGCCTTGTACTCCAAGTAGATCATGTACTCTTATATATATCTCCACGAGGCTCAAGCAATACAATGAACTATTCCATCAATCCTCTCTCTCACTTCTAACAGTAGTAGGAAGAGATTATAGGAGGAGCCACTTGGATGGATGTCTTGTTTTCAAATCCAAAAGGAAGGGTGTGGGTCAGGGCCTGCCGGGCGGCCTCCCCTGTGGGCGGCACGGACGCCGACACCCAAACTGCTAGAGCCAAGTGGGAGCATACCTCTTTGACATGGGATCAGATGGCCGATCCATGGATAAATATTTATCTGATGGCAACTTGTTGTACGCAGACTTTGAGTTGAGCATGATGCAAGGCTTGACACTTCCAACGAATCGCATGTGCTTGATGACATGAGGTGTGTGCACCCTACTCTTCCTCGTGGACTCGTCCGCCACTTGGCTGTATTATGCAGTTGATAGTGATCAGCGGATTCCTTTTCCATGTCTGTGGTCACACCTGGTAGTGGTAGATGGATCAAAAGTACGTACAAAGTTACTCCATTAACAGCTCACATCGGCGAGTATGATCAGCAGGCCTAGCCTAGGCGCCTAGCGCCGCGCATGTAATCCGGATCGTATCAACTTTGGTGGAACACACACCTGACACGATCACAGTGATCGCATTGTATATTGGCCATCCAACCGGTACGATGATCTCCTTACCGAGGAAAGCGCGGGCAAGGCGGCAGGGAGAAAGCCGCAACGTGGCACTGCTTATGTAATGTCGACACCATTTGCGTCCCAACAAATCCTTCTCGTATGGAGTATATACAGATCTCGGAGTATTAGGGAGAATATTTGCCAAAATGATACTACGTGCACGCGGATCATTGAGAATAGTTTGGATTGATTGTCCCTTCGAGAGAGCTGGCATGCTGCAACAACTTGCAAAAGTTTTCTTCACTCAGAATCATGGCAGGACTTGTTTGGATACGTTCCTTGTTTGTTAAGTGCCGAATCATTCGGGTTATAGATAGATTCAGATCGTTCAGGATCTCTCCTGGTTGCACCCATAAAGTATTCCCCGACCTGGCTTCAGCAGGTGTCTTGCACATGTTGTTTCCCCGGCCCCTTGGGAGTTGGGACGAACATTTTCCGGAGCTCTCAACGTCCTTTTCATTTTAAACTAGAGTTTTCAATGTCACCCGAGTCTCTAAATTACTAGGTAATTATTACTCCCTCCGTTCCATTTTAGTTGTGGCTGATCTATGTACTAAATCTGTGACAACCAATATAGAACGAAGGGGTACTAGTTAGAGTGCATAAATTGTTGTAGATGGTTCAGGAAGCGTTCGATCTATGTTTTTTTTCCGATAAAAGATGGATTTTATTATTCAAAATGAAGCATCAAGATAATGCAAACATAGTGAGGACACACCCGGCCTCTGCATAATTAGGATGTACGCAGTCAATACTAACGCGCACACATAAAAAACTGCCGGCAAATAGCAAAGTCATATAAGACCAAAACTATGCCTAAGCAAGAGAGAAAAAATAACCGTCCCGAAGCGTTCTAAATCGCGATCGACAACCTACAACAATGACCATATCCGCACCAATCATCTCATGACACCACAAGGACATCGACATTCTTCAACAGCAACGCCTTCGGTAAGTGAGCGACGCTCGAGCACCGCCGTCACCAGAACCAACCACCAAAGGGCAAATTCTAGGTTTTCACCTTGAAGAAACTGTCCAAGCATCTCCGAGCAATGCCTTCAACATGGTAACGATGGCGAAACATCGTCATTGCCAGGTATAACCGACATGGTTCTGACCTAGGTTTTCACCCCGGAGCTCGAGACCGGGGTACTCAAAAAGCACCACCATCAAAGTCAAGCATGTGTTGTCACCACCACTTTTCCACGATCGGGAAGATGGCTCTCTCCTCTCCTCTCCTCCTCCCAGCTCCGGCCCTCCACCGCACCTCCCCCAGCTCAACTACGGCCGCCGCCAGCTCTCCCCATGATCACACGCTCACCACCAGCCCCCTCGATGCCCTGCGCCCCTCCGTAGCGCCACCGCCATCGCCTTTCTTCGACC
>NC_057811.1:288142860-288153402 GCF_018294505.1 Triticum aestivum
CATGGGGTTGGAGTTCGAGGATGACTGCAGTTACTACTGCGGCCTTGCAGTCACCACGCCGGCGATACACCTTGCGTCGCCCCTCTACCTCATCTTCGAGTTCTCCAACCGCCACCTTGACACCATCACAGTGGCCGCTCTGCTCCAAGCCGTCCTTGGTGGCTGTGCCGCCGACTTCTTCGTCGCCCAGTGCTCCCCATCGGTCTTCCGCTTCCATGTGGCTACGCCGCGCATCGGCGAGATCATTCTACACCAAAAACCAATCCGCCACTGCAACTACACTTTTTCCTTCGCTCGCTCGCTGCCTCTGCCTCCACCCACCTCTGCTGCGCCCGCCTCATGCCTGTCGCTCGCCTCCCTCCTGCAAGTCCCCGAAGACCTCTGCCTTCACTTTCAAGCTGTGGTCTCATCGCAACTCCGGTCGACTGTCACCATTGACCCACAACACAACCGCCATGGGTGCCGCATGTACGCTCGTGTCATCCAATTCCCGTTTACCCTACAAGCTCACTCCATGGCTCTCATCCTCGCTCGCCTCTTCGGCGGCTGCTTTTCCCACTTCAACGTCTCCGACGAGGGCGACTCTTGCTTCTCCTTCACTGTTGCCAGCCCCGCGGTGGCCAACCTCGTCGCTGACATGGGAGATTTCCACAAAAGAGGCATGTTGATCCGCTTCCCTCGCCCGCCAGCCCTGGGTGCTTCCGCACGCCCGGTTGCTGGAATCGCTGAGACCCCCGTGCCTGGAGCCACGGCTTCCCCGCCGACGACGAACATCTCTGCTTCTCCGCCACCACCGTCAACAACCCTTGATCTACCCAAGGTTAGACGTGCTCGGCCTGGTATTAGCTTTTATTACCGTTTGTTGCATGCTAATCACCCTAATCAGCTCCCAACACATTCTCTTTACACCTCTCACAACCACTGCTTCTGGGTTACTTTCATGCCAATTTCGGTTAGACCTAATGAAATGCTTGTCGAGTCAGCTCTAAACCACTGTTTTTCAGTCAAACAAGATTTCCATGCAATCAAAGTAGACGAGCTCATTTTCAAAATTGGTATCTTCTCCCGCCTCGCTAAGGTTCAAATTCTCAGACATGGGTCCCTAGACTTCTCTGGTTTTCGTCTATTCCTCTTTGACCAGCTTGACCATGCAGCAGCGCACTGTGCCCGTCACTTACCACTATATCATGCCTACTCCCATACACCGCTCGCACCGCGCACCGTCTCTATCCTGGGGCCCTTCGAGCCTACACGCCCACGCATGCTCGGACCAAACCCAGACGCCCTCACGAGAGACCCGCACGTCCCCTCACCCATGCAGGATAGCCGGGCCCAACCCATGCACAATGATGGCAGCGCAGTGGAGAAAGGCGGACCAAATCCTCCCAAAGATCCGTACGCATCACAACCAGAGACGCATGCGTGCATCGCTCGCGCTACAACCCAGGCATCCCCTTTTGTCTCTCTGTCTGTGCCAAATCTGGCTCACCCTCTGCCCCTACCCGCGTCTAATCCGGACGGCACCGCGCCGCCCTCTGTCCCCCCACCACCTGCCCACCGCTCCCACGCCGTGCCAGGAGATTGCATTGGGAACCGAAGGAATCGCACGGTCTCGCCCTCGCTCGCCCACGCCACCCCCCCAGCCTACCCCTGGCCAGCATCTAGTCGTAATCATCGCTACTACTTCAGCGCCGCAGCCTAATCCGCCTGCTCGATCCCCACGCCCTGACGCCAAGTCGCCTCAACCTCTGCTGCACGCTTCAGATCACATCCCTCTGCCACAAGATACGCCGCCCATGCGGTCCAACAGCGCCACGACGACCACCTATCGAGACGCGCTCCTTTCCTCCCCTCGTGCCCATAGCTACCCCCAGCTATGTCCTATATATATACCACCACGCCGGCCCCTCTCCCCTCTCCATCGCCATCCCCATCCACCACCAAAGTCTCACAAGAAACCTCGCTGCTTCCGCTGCCTCGCTCTCAACCACCGTGTCGAGGCTTGCAGAGACCATGTTCGCTGCAGTCGCTGCTGGCGGAACGGCCACCGCAGCCGCGACTGCAGGTACCTCCGGCTTTGGCCTTTTCCCCCTCTCCCCGAGTCATTCACTGCAAGCCCTAACCCCTCCTTCTGTCGTCGCAGGAGGAATCACGGCAGCTCCTCGTCGGCCACGGCCCACGTCCCCCGCACCCTCATGATAGGAGAGGTGCCCATTATCCTGTCGGAGCCTTTCCCTGCTGTCTGTGTCCCCTCCCCGTTCATCCTCCACGGCGTCCCCGTCAACTCCGACAGCGTGCCACTGCCTCCTCCCTCACCACCACGCACATCTGCACCTCCCCCAACCCCCACCACACCGCACCACCACCTCACCCCCAACACCTCCACTCCGTTCGACACCCACGCCCTCCAAGCCCGCCTCACAGACATCTTCAATGCCTCGCAGTTCGCCACGGCCGAATCCCATGTTTCCAACTCCGAGCCGGACGAGGATCTTCCTCGCCCTCAGCGTGAGGCCGGCATGATCCCTCCCTATGGTTGATATGCCGCTAGTCGCTGTCCCACCTTGCCTTATGTATTGCCCACGCCGCTTCGCCTTTGCACACCTATAAACACCCGTTCACAACCCCACCCCTCTCATCTGCCGCGCCATCCAGCACACCTGCGGCAACCCGGACTTCATCTTGGGCGGGTCTTGGCGCGGGGTTGCATGCATCACCTTCCACACTCCTGAAGCACGCAACGACGTCCTCCGCCACAGTCCAATAGAATTTGAGGGCAACCTAGTTACTATAGAGCCTGTAGAGCATGCAGACCGCTCCATTGCCATCTTCTCCGACCTTGCCGAGGTCGAGGTGTCAGAGTTCCCTCATGAGCTCTGGCACGAAGACGGCATTCGATTCGCGCTTGCTTTCCTTGGCGACGTCTGTGCCGTGGATGATTTCTGTCTTCACGGTATCAACTACACCTCGGTCCGCGCTCTCGTCCTAATCCAGTCCGGCAAGCCGGCTCCTCCTGGCCTAGTCATCCAGCTCCCACCCATCAACGAGATCAAAATCGCTAAGGTTGTAGAAGTTTCTCGCTGGCACCACGGCGATGGCGCCAACCCCTTTGGTGGCTCCTCCTCTGATGACGACTCTACTCCTCTCTCCCGGCGCGGCTCTCCACGCCCGCCCTCACCTCAGCACTTTGCTCCGGTGGTCTCCGCCGTCAGGGCGGGCTGGCGTGCAGACCCCACCTATGGTGGGACCAGGGCTGTTGCCCCCCCCCTCGCCTGACGCACGATCCCTCCATGCCTCTCCTGTCGGCGCCACCTCTGGTCCTGTCCTGTCAACTGTCCTTCCCCCTCCTGGCTCTGCACGTGACCCCCTTGTTGTCTCTGATGACGACTCGAGCGGCTCCGAGGGCATGCACGTCCCCCTCCTGCATGCAGTCTCCTCGGACTCCCTGGACGCGGTGCATGCACCCGCGGTGCCGGCTCTGGCTCCACCTGTCATCCGCCCGCTGCCCAGGGTGGCGGCCGTTGACCCGCCTGCTCCTCCTGCTCACGCAGGGGACGGGATGGTGGGCCCCGTGCTTCGCTCCGCTTCGTCGGCCTTCGTTCTCATCGCCCCGGCCGACCCAGCTCCCCCAGCGCCGCCCACCTTCACTTTCTCCGTCGGAGAATCATCAAGTGCCAACGTTAACTCTCCCCCCTTCCATCTTCAACTCTTACAACCCCTCCTCCGGCTTCTAACTCTAACTCTGAACCTGCTGCGGCCAACACAGCACTCCCTCTTCAGGACCTTGACACCCACGAGTGCACCGCTCGCAAAGAGCGCCGCAAGAACGCTCGCGATCGCTCTGTCTCTAAGCTCAAGCTTCACAGGAGCACACGCCTTGCTGCCAAGGAAGCCAAGTACTCCCCGATGCTCGCAAGAGCCGTCAAGGTCAAGGCGGCCCACCTCTCTGCCGCCGACGTGGACACGGCCATTGGACGTGCTATCCAGGACGCCCGCCTCGATGCTTCTGACGGACCCCCCGCCTCGGCCAAAGACTTGCCACGATCGTGCTCCTCTGTGGTGCGGACGACGGCCACCTCGACGCCATACTCTCCTCCGAGGAGGCCGCTTCTGGTGACGACACCGCGCCATGATCACTGCTCCAGCCATGCACGGCCCAAGACGTCTGGGGCCCATTGCACGTCCACGTCCAGCTCTGTTACTTGTCTCGTGTGTTATGTCGCGTTGATCTTTTGGGCACTGCGTGTACCGCCCTTCTTTTGGGTATCTATGTCCTCTTTTGATGTACTACGACTCATGTACTCCTTCGCGCTTCCTGCTGTCCCTCTGTGGTGTTGCAAAAAACTTTATGAGTAATGATGTAATCTCTATTTCCTCCTGGAATGTACGTGGATTAGGTGATGACGACAAGTGTAACGCTATCCTCTCTGAACTGCTAGCGATCAATCCTCACGTGGCCCTCTTGCAAGAAACCAAACTAGAATCCTACACCAACACCAAGCTCCGCTCTTTTCTCCCCTTCCACCTCGACCAAGCTTTCTCTCTGCCCGCCATTGGCACGGCCGGCGGCACCATTACCGCCGTTAACTCCTCCTCCCTTCAGGTCAGCTCGCATTCACACAAAGCTTTCTCCTCCACCGTAACTCTAATATCAACTGCATGTGCCTCCAACATCGCCATCACCAACATCTACGCTCCTTCTACACGTGCCCTCAAGCAATCTTTCCTAGATGAGCTCCTCTCCATCGCGCAACCTGACCAGGTGCCTTGGCTAATCGTCGGCGACTTCAACCTCCTCCGCTTTCCCTCAGACAAAAACAAATCCTCCTTTCGACAATCAGAAGCTAACGCCTTTAACCAAGTGATCCACAACTTAGCTCTCATTGAGCTGCCTCTTCTCGACCGACAATTTACGTGGACCAACAACCGCGCCTCGCCCCCTCTGGAAAGGATCGATTGGGCCTTTTTTAACTTAGCATGGGCAGATGCGTTCCCCAACACCTCTCTGTCCTCCCTCACACGTTTCACCTCTGACCATGTACCGCTGCTAGTGCACGTCACCACTACGATTCCACGTACCAACTTTTTCAAGTTCGAGCAGGGCCGGACCAAATTTTGCGCATGCAACGACATCATCTCCCAGTGCTGCTCACCCTCGCCCTCTTCGTCAGCCAACATGGCTGCCACCCTCGCAGCAGCTCTCAAAAAATCAAGATCTGAGCTCAAAACTTGGGCACGTTCCCGCATTCCCACCCCTCTCCGCGAATCACAGTGCAAAGAAGCCATCTCGGCCCTGGATCGGGCTGAAGAATCCAGACCTCTGTCACATATCGAGCTCCTCACTCGAAAGATCATTATCTCTCTACTCAAATGCACGATCCACGAAAAACGATGTATTGGCGGTGGCGCGCAAAGGTCTCCCGAGCCATCAATGGGGGTGAAAACACGAAGTTCTTTCATGTCTCTGCCTCTCAACGTCTTAGGAAAAACAAGATCTTTACGCTCACTCACAATGGCCATGAGTTCTCTTATCATCATCAAAAGGCCAAGATCCTACGTGATTTTTTCGTGGCCCTCATTGGCACCCCTTCCAACACGACCTGGGCCTTCGACCTCCTTCAGATCTACCCAAACCCCATCCCTGGCCTGCATGCCTTGCATGAAAACTTCATGGAATCTGAAATAAAAGCAGCCTTCTTCCAAATGAACCCACAGGCCAGTCGTGGCCCGGATGGTTTTGGGCCTGCCTTCTACAGGACCTACTGGCCCTCCGTTATAAACCTCGTCCTCCCTTTCTTCTCACAATTCCATCAAGGCACAGCCGACACGGAACGAGTTAACAGAGCTCATATTGTTCTCCTTCCCAAAAAAGAGCAGCCTACTTCTCCTGACGCTTTCCGGCCCATCTCACTTCAAAATTGCCCAATCAAAGTTGTTGCCAAAGTCCTGACCACTCGCCTCAAGCCATTCATCCTGCTACTAGTTCACGGCAATCAGACAGGATTTATACCAGGTAGGAATATAGCTGAGAACTACATTTTCGCCGCAGACCTCATTAGCTCATGCCACACTAGGAAAAAAACCTACCATGGTCTTCAAACTAGACTTCAGAAAAGCTTTTGACTCGGTTGCGTGGCCTGCCCTCGACAAAATCCTTCTCGCCCGAGGCTTCTTGCCCACCTTCCGCAGCTGGATCCAAAACATCCTTGCCACAGGCAAAACCACCATTCTTCTGAATGGTATCCCAGGCAACTGGATTGACTGCAAAAATGGTCTGCGTCGGGGCGATCCCATCTCCCCCTATCTCTTCCTGATCGTAGCAGACCTGCTCCAACAGCTTATCCTCAAAACACCCCACGCCTCGCTCCATCACCCTATCTTTTCTCATCTACCACCCACCGTTTTACAGTACACAGACGATACTCTGATCGTTGCCGCCGCCTCAGCTGATGCCGCTGCCGCTTTAAAAGGAATACTAGACAGCTTCGCCAACGCCACTGGCTTGGCCATAAACTTCTCCAAAACGACGATTGCCACTCTCCACTTGGACGACGCTGCTGCTAACGACGCAGCCCTTGCCATGGGTTGCTCTCGCGCCTCCTTCCCCCAAACCTACCTCGGGCTCCCTCTCTCCCCTACGAAACCTCCCTCCAATGCTTTCGACCCCATCCTAGAACGCTCCTGCAAACTGCTGTCTGGCTGGCGTGCTAAGTTACTTGACAAAGGTGATCGCCTCATTCTAATCTCCGCAGTCCTTGACTCCCTCCTTACCTATTTCATGTCTGTCTTTCGCCTCCCCAAAAAACTCTTAAAAAACATAGACTCCATCCGTAGAGCCTTCTTTTGGGTAGGAGAAGATTCAGTTTCAGGCGCTCAATGCCTCGTTGCATGGGAAAACGTTTGCATTCCAAAAAAAATGGTGGTTTAGGGCTCAAAAACTTGCATCTCCAGAATAATTGTCTGCTCATGAAATTTGTAGCCAAGGCACTCACCTCCTCCTCCTCCTCCCCTTGGATGGAATTGCTGGATCTTCAACACCCAAATGCTCTAGTTTCACCCCCACCCCAAACCTCCTTCCTCTATCGCACCATAGCCCAGCAAATTCCAATACTCCAGTCCATCACCTTCGTCCTAACTAACAGTGGGACGCACACCTATTTCTGGCACGACACCTGGCTCACTCCAACACCTCTAGCCCGCACTTACCCCAACCTATTTTCCCACTCCACTTTACAGCTGGTTAAGGTGGCTAACGTGCTTCGTTACGGTTTAGAAGCTAACCTCCGTGACCGTCTCTCCCTACTGGCAGAGCAAGAGTTTGTTGCGTTGATGGCTGTTTTGCAGGATTTTGTCCCTTCGGCTGCGGAAGACCAAAGGTTCCTAGTTCGGGGTCTTACCTTCTCCACCAAGCAAGCGTACGACACCCTCATGGCACGGCCGGACTGCGATCCTCTTGCTCCCATCATTTGGCAGTCCAAAGTTCCACGCAAGATTAAAGTATTCACCTGGCTCCTCTTCAAGGATCGGCTCAACACCCGAGCCAATCTTGCGCACAAGAACATCATTCCCACGGATGTTTGCCCTCGCTGTGCTATGCTACCTGAGGACACCATGCACCTCTTCCTCGCCTGCCCCGTTGCCAACCGTGTCTGGCAACGACTTGGCATCCTACCTCATGCAGATGGCATCATCGACCTTTGGGACGTGTCGATTCCTCAACATATGCCACACAAGGCCTGGCCTCTTATTCTTATGTCTCTTCTCTGGAAAATATGGGCTGCGAGAAATGATATGCTGTTTAGGAACATTGATCAACGTTCTGTAATAACCCTCAGAGACCTCATATCTAACCTAGACCTTTGGTCACATCGTCTCATGGATACATGCGACAAGGAGGACGTCTCCTCGTGGCGTTCCTACCTCTCTGCACACTGCGTCGTGCCTTTGTAATTCTGTAATGCTGATTCGGCAGTTTTTTGGGCAATATATTCAGGTGGGGAGCTCACCCCCCCCATTCTTAAAAAAAGATCTTTTCCACGATCCTAGCAGCTACTTCCTCCGTCCAGAAATACTTGTCGGAGAAATGGATGTATCTAGACATATTTTAGTTCGAGATACATCCATTTTTATCCATTTCTTTGACAAGTATTTTCGGACGGAGAGAATACATGTGCTGGGTTAGAAAACCGACAGCCTCCACTACGCAACCATACCCTGTGCGTCAAGACATCATCCATAGATTGCATAACACCACCGAAGCAACCACTGGATCTTGGAGAGTATCACTTGCAAAGACCTTTCATTCGCTATCGCAGTCCGCCGTGAGGCCGCTGCCACGTCGAAGTGTTAATCCTCGACCAACACCGATGACGGAGCACTTCCCCACCGATTGCCACCTCGCCAGCCTTGATCCGGCCAAGCCAGCAACTGCCGGTCGGACCCTCACAGGTACCGGTCTTGCCGCGATCCGTGCGACGAATCCTTGCGTGATAGAGGCGGAGAATCCTGATCCAGCTGAGGACGTCAGGGCCTCACGACATCACCCTCCCTGGCCAGATGCAAGTCGGACCACACCGGTGACACTGCAGTAGGCGTCGGACATGCAACAGCCAAAGATTTAAGACCAATCGATGGCATCTCATTTAGGCACTACCAGCTTTGACGAAGACGGAGGCTAGTGAATTTGCTTCCAGGACTCAGCCAGCAAGGAAGCAAGCTAGCCCCGCGCCACTGGCACAGAGCCGTGCCACCCTGCCATTAGGAGCCACCACGCCACCGGAGTCCTTAATGATTAGAAGGCAATATCTAGCCACAATTTGCACGTCTAGACATTTGGCCTTGTATGAGATCCTTACAACATTCTCTATTAATAACATGTTTAGTTATAATTTGGAACTAGTCTCTACACGGTTACAATCGTGTCCAGTGGCGGAGCACCACAATGAACCAAGGAGGGGCCAAGAGAAAAAAAACTATACAAATTATTTTTTGACAATTAGACTAAAAATGACGAACATGGCAGTAACTTGGCAAACCAAGCATGCCACTGGAAATATGAGATGATTTCGGTCGAAATCGATATAAAGATCACCGGAATCGGATGCACGGTTTGCAAATGGCAAGCAAAACAAGAATGACACTAATCTGTGATAAACAGCAAGATAGCACTTCAAATGCAACAAGTACCAATGCTACAGCACCCCAACATAGCAACAAAGCACATGGAAGTAATCTACAGGAGATACTTGACAAAAGATGAACACTGAGCTGCGGCTAGTTCACAACATATCAAGCTCAAACAAGCATGGCAAAAGTGCAAAAGATTACAGGTTCACAGACTTGGTGAAAAACTGGACATGGCAGAAATCAGCATCAGGTAGCAATGTCCAGAGCACGAAATCAACATGCTACAGGAACTTAACATAGCAAAACAAGGCATAATAGTGTTCTACTAAATGCACATGACAAAAGTCCCTTACTGACCATAAGCTAAAAAGGACCAGATGATATGATGGCAAGCATGTAAACATAGCAAGTTTTGTTATCAGGTTTCAGACTTAGCAGAAAAACAGAGCATGGCAGAAATATTAATATGTAGGCCTCTTTGTGAGCTTGATGCACTCACTACAGAGCAACGCATGACAAACCAAGCATACCTACAGCAAGATGGCATGTTTATGAAGCTATCCATGGCAAGAACAATTGCATAACATGTATGGATCAACTACAATAAGCTTGGCAAAAATGCATGTCATGTTAAGAATCTGCCAGAAATATTTTATAGCAAAAGTAGAGCAAGATTGAGTCATGTTATGGTACTCTAAAATTGCAAACAATTGCAGGAATGGATCTATTATAACTATAGATACAAAACATCCTTACTGAAAATCTCCAAAATATGCATGGATCTCTCTGTAGCATCGAGTTTACATGGCAACAAAATTACAGCAGACAAAGACTTAGAGAAATCACCAAGTCCCTGTAATCAGAAATATTACGGGACTTACTTTGCATGCTTGTGCTAGTCACCACAAAGACCACAAAAATACATGGACTATACCACTGGAAAGATGGCATGGCATACTTCAAAACACATGTAGAGCTCATGCTCAAAAGATGCACAGAATAAATGATACAAAAATGACAAATCTGCAAGTTCTGATAAGAACCAGAGATTAACAGCAACTAGCCCTCTTCCAATGAAGATTTGGGCATCAAGATGACCTCTAATGAAAATGGTACAATTGAACAAAATGAAGAGCATCATGAGGCGAACAATTTGACATATTATACGCGCGAATCAGAGCTACATGCACAAAGTTATCGCGATACGAACTGGGGCATATGCTGATGGAATCTCCAGACTTAGAGAAATAGAGGGGGGGGCGAAGTCAACGGGGCCACAGTACCGATCGGATCTGGCCGGCTGCTCGGGCTCGTTCGCCGGAGGAGAAGAAGGGCCGGCGGTCTCGGGCGTCGGCGGAGGAGGAGGGGACCCGGGGGCGGCGGGTCCGGCGGCGGGGCCCGGAGGGGAGGCGGCGG
>NC_057811.1:288454095-288576640 GCF_018294505.1 Triticum aestivum
GACTCTGCGAGCCACCGTGCCCGTGGGTGGGGAAGACGGCGTACTAAGCAAGCTTATCCTCGTTCTGCGAGTTGACGGGACACATCAAAAGTAATACGTACAGAGCATCTCCAATGTATAGAGCCACTACTGCAGGATGTTGCTAACGCGACACTACGATCAGAGACCCTTCGATAAACTGTGTGCGATGCCATAATCGCAAACGGTGTTGTATGAAAACCATCAGAAATGTGTAAAACGTTTGCGATGACGGATGCATCAAACACGGTTTAGGTTTTAGTCGCGTGTGCGATGAAGGCATACGGTTCAGTTCAATGAACTGTTTGCGATGAGGAGGAACAAAGAAACGAGCAGCCAGATGGAGGCGTGTGCGATACACAGCATACGGTTCACTCAGATGAACTGTTTGTGATTAGGCAACACAAAAGAAACGGTCAGCCAGATCAAAGGTGTGTGCGATATACGGCATGCGGTTCACTCGGATGAACTATTTGCGTTGAGACATGAGAACAGAAATGGTTCAACTTAACAAGATGTGTGTGATACGCGGCAAACAGGTCTGTAATCAGAAATGTGTCTGAAGACCGATAAGAACGCAGACGGTTGCTGCTAATAAGACGTGTGTGTTGTGAGCAAACGATTGCTGGTATACAATTGTGAGTGACTGATGAAAACATCACCGACGGGTTCCATTGTTTAGTCCGTGTGTGATGTGATTTTCTTTGTCCGCACACCATCTACGCTCTGTCTACAGAGCATCAACATATATAGTTAAAAAAGACAGCATTACATAACCAAATTAAGCATACAATTACACAAGTGACTACACACATAACATTTGCACACACCAAAGTAAGCAATTACATGCATACTAAAGTAGGAGAAACGAGGATCTAATCATCTACTTATTGTTGCGACGACGCTTGCCATTGCTCTGCTTCCGGCTGGATCCCTGACCGTTTTGGGGAAGGAGGGACTTCCTCATGTCAACGATCCGCCGGTACATGTCGTAGCTCGTGTACGCCTCCTTGGTCGCGTACATGACGTGAGCTTTGTCGAGTTTCTCCATCCAGGCCGAGTGCCAGGCACGCTTGTCCTTGTTGCACGAATCTTTCATGTGTCTGTAGTAGGGGTCGATGATGGCCTCAGTGAGGTGAACCAGTGACTCCTTATCATGGTCCTTGCTGCCCCAGATCTTGTATTGGCCCTGGATGTCAACAAGATTCTGGCAGGCGATGCCCGAACTCTCGAGCGCCTTTACATCGTTGGTGATGTCCACCGTAGCGAACATGTAGTGGGGGCTGTTGACAAACCTGGCGAAACGCTCGCAAGGCCTTGTGGCCAGGCAGTAGTGGTAGACGAGGACGTGGTGGTGCACGCACATCTGGGCGACGGCGACCTTGGGACGAGACCCGGCACGAGCGCGGGTGTACTCGAGGTCGAACCCGACCACCTTGTACTTCTCCTCGGCAAGCAACAGCTCAGTGATGTGGATGGAGTGCTCCGCCCAGACCGGGTCGTTGGTGTACACCACCGAGAGGTCCATGAACCTTCTGTGGGTGTCCACCACGGCACGCATGGTGAACTGCTGCTCGTCGTCGGCAGCCGCTCGGAGCGCCATTGGAGCCGCCAAGAGACACAAGGGTAGGTTAAATGGCCGCTGTAATAATAAATGGGGGCCGGCCGGCCTGTAATTGTCACGTCTTGTCATGGCGTTCATAGCAGAGGATTCCAGAATCCAGTGCACGCTTGACAACACCGCACCTCAGGTGTGGACACTCGAGTGCGATAATTAATTTTGCGCTCTACAGTGCACACAGTGGAAGAAACCAACTGTGTGCAATAATGTCGAAGATCGCAGTCGAGTTAGCTATACAGATCGTGTGCTGTGAGATCGACAAGGTAAACTGATTCGAGAATGGTTAATAAAATCTAAGACCATTGCTTCTCGATATATAGCTTCTCCAGGCACGGAAAGCATCTCAGGAAACTGACAACTTGCTCCAGGCCGGGCCCGATAGATTCTAGTGCCAAGACCTTCACTGTGCGCAGTTTCGGGGTCAAGCTTGTCGGAACCATTTTCTGAATGACAGACGAACAAACATCTTCAAAATTAGAAATAATGTTAATTGGTAGAAGGAGAGGTAGAAGGCGGCTGTTGTACCTGAACGGGTGTGGATCCAATAACAAGTTCTGAGTATTTGTCAAACGAGTAGCCCACCACTGTCAATTTTGGCGCAGAAATGACATTGATTCTTGATGGACCTTCTTGATCAACTACAAGTAATCTCTCAAGTGCAGGTGTGTCCTGGATGACCATACCGTGGTCCACCTTTTGTGATGTCTTCCTGCCACACCAGCAACACACATAAATAGTCCGGAGAGTCATGGAGGTGATGTGGAAGGTACTCAACCCATTGATCGCCTGAAGACGAAGGTACTCGAGTGCAGTACAGCCACGGAGCAGGCGCTCCATGTCACCCTTTGAGAGGCAGACGACGACGAGCTCGAGGTGCTTCAGTCGTGGTAGAATAAGAGCGGGCACATCATTAAGGGGCGGGAAATGCCAGTTCCTGAACTTGGCGACGCGCAGCTGATAATCCCCAAGTGAAGGAAATCATCGTAGCAATTTCCAAAGGTGGAAGTGATAAGTATGGAGTGTCAAACCCACAAGGAGCTAAAGGTAAGATCAATATTCTCTCAAGCCCTATCTGCCACTGATACGACTCTACGTATACCGAACGTTTGCTTCCAACTAGAAACGAGAAATAAAACTACGTTGTGGGTATGAAGAGGATAACTTTGCATGATATCGGAGAGCTAAAATATAAAAGTAGGTGTTGTTATCATAAGGTTAGAATATATTACTAAATATTATAAATAGCGAGTGTGGAATAATGATGGATCGGTGTGCGGAATTGTCCTAGGCAATTGTTAACAAGACCGATAGTCGTCATTGCAATTTCATATGAGGGAGAGGCATAAGCTAACATACTTTCTCTACTTGGATCATATGCACTTATAATTGGAACTCTAGCAAACATCCGCAACTACTAAAGATCATTAAGTTAAAACCCAACCATAGCATTAAAGCATCAAGTCCTCTTTATTCCCATACGCAACAACCCCCTTACTCGGGTTTGTGTTTCAGTCACTCACCAACCCACTATTAGCGAATCGTGAACGTATTGCAACACCCTACAGCGGGAATCCCTCACGCTTGCGCGACACGGAGGGCACCATAGGACAGCACCAAAATAAAACATACAACTCGTACCAATCTAGATCATCAATCAACCCAAGGACAAAAGATATCTACTCAAAACATCATAAGATGGCAACACATCATTGGATCATAATATGTGGCATAAAGCACCATGTTCAAGTAGGGATTACAGCGGGGTGCGGGAGAGTGGACCGCGTAAAATAGATGAGGATGGTGATGATGATGGTGATGTTGATGAAGACGATCACCGCGGCGATGATTCCCCTCCCGAGCGATGATTCCCCTCCCGATGGCACTCCGGCGCCACCGAGAGAGAGGAGGAGAGGTTCTCCCCCTTGTGCTTCCTCCTCCATGGCCTCCGGTGATGATAGCCCCCTCCGGCAGGGTGCCAGAGAGGGCCTAGATTGATTTCTCATGGCTACAGAGGCTTGCGGCGGCGGAACTTCCGATCTCGGTTATTTTCTGGGGGTTTCTATATTTATAGGAATTTTTGGCGTTGGTTTGACGTCAAGGGGGTCTCCGAGTCGTCCACGAGGCAGGGGGCCATGCCCAGGGGGGTGGGCGCGCCCCCACCCTCGTGGACATCCCGGGACTCTTCTGGCCCAACTCTTTTGCTCCAGGGGCTTCTTTTGGTCCATAAAAAATCAACAAAAATTGGCACGTCAATTGGACTCCGTTTGGTATTCCTTTTCTGTAGAACTCAAAAACAAGCAAAAAACGGGAACTGGCACTGGGCTCTATGTTAATAGGTTAGTCCCAAAAATCATATAAAATAGCATATAAAACATCTAAGATGGATAATCATGAATACTTCATAAATTATAGATACGTTGGAGACGTATCAGCATCCCCAAGCTTAATTCCTGCTCGTCCCCGAGTAGGTAAATGATAAAAGAAATAATTTATGAAGTGTGAATGCTAGCAGGTGCAAAAGTTTGATCAATGATAATTTCAATCACCTTTTCTAGCATCATTATATGTCATAACAGTAGCTCATCTCATAAAACTTTTCATGATCAGGTAACAAGCTATTCACATGTTAAAGTATAGATCATAAACTTTCTTGAAAACTAACAAACAGTGCTCTTAGTCATCAAACAATTGCAATTCACCTTATTTTCAGGAAGGGTCTATGTAAGAGCTTTGATTCAGAAAACTCCACATACTCAGCTATCATTTAATCTTCCGCAATTGCTAACACTCACGTGATATTTATGGGTTCAAAGTTTTAATCTGACACAGAGAAAGATAGGGGCTTATAGATTCGCCTCCCAACCTTTTACCTCAAGGGTAATGTCAACATAATAGTTCATGATAACTTACATCCAATTGGATATATATATCAGGATCTTTCCAACACAATGTGCTTGCCAAAGGATAAAATGTAAAAAGAAAAGGTGAAGATCGCCATGACTCTTGCATAAGGTAGAAGATAAAAGTAAAACATAGGCCCTTCGCAGAAGGAAGCAGAGGTTGTCATGCGCTTTTATGGTTGGATGCACAAAATCTTAATGCAAAGGAATGTCACTTTATATTGCCTCTTGTGATAAAGACCTTTATTATGCAGTCCGTCGCTTTTATTTCTTCCCTATCACAAGTTCGTATAAAGCTTATTTTCTTCGCACTAATAGATCATACATATTTAGAGAGCATTTTTTATTGCATGCACCGATGACAACTTACTTGAAGGGTCTTACTTAATCCATAGGTAGGTATGGTGGACTCTCATGGCAATACTGGTTTAAGGGATATTCGGAAGCACAAGTAGTATCTCTACTTGGTGCAAAGAATTTGGCTAGCATGAGAGGGAAAGGCAAGCTCAGCATGTTCGATGATCCATGACAATATACTTTATTTCGGATATAAGAAAACATAACCCATTATGTTGTATTCCTTGTCCAACATCATCCTTTTAGCATGTCATATTTTAATGAGTGCTCACAATTACAAAAGATGTCCAAGATAGTATATTTATATGTGAAATCTCTCTTCCTTCAATATTCTTTCATGAATTGTTCAAGTGACCAATTCTACGTTTGCTAACTTTCAATGAGTTTACTACCTAATACTTATTATGTGAAGTCATTACTCCCCATATTATAAGCATATGAAACATATATAAATTCAGATTTATGACATTCAATTCATTCAACCATTTACTCATAGGATATACGTGAAGCACATGAGTAAATGACAAACTACTCCAAAAGACATAAGTGAAGAATACTGAGTAGTCAAATAATTAACTAGCCATGGGAGGATTCTTTTTCATTCAATATTTCAGATCCAATGATTTTATTCAAACAGCAAGTAAAATTGAAAACACAATCCAAGCAAAACACATATCATGTGACGAATAAAAATATAGCTCCGAGTAAGGTATACCGATAGTTTTGAAGACGAAAGAGGGGATGCCTTCCGGGGCATCCCCAAGCTTAGGCGCTTGAGTATTCCTTGAATATTACCTTGGGGTGCCTTGGGCATCCCAAATCTTAGGGTGTTTCCACTCCTTATTCTCCTCATATCGATATCTCACCCAAAGCTTGAAAACTTCAATCACACAAAACTTAACAAAACTTCGTGAGATAGGTTAGTATGATAAAGAGTAAACCATTCACTTTGGTACTGTCTAAGAAAAGGTTCATAATTTTTCCCACACAATGTATACTGTACCATATCATTTCTACAATTTATATTGAGAAATATAAGCCATAGAAACTAGAAAACAAGCGAACTATGCAATGAAAACAGAATCTGTCAGAAACAGAAGAGTCTGTAATGATCTGAACAGAAACCATACTTATCCAACTCCAAAAATTATTAAATAAATTGGTGGAAGTGAGTAATTTGTCTATTAATCTTCTGCAAAAAGAATCAACTCAAAATCACTCTTCTGTAAAAAATGGCAACTAATCTCGTGAGCGCAAAGTTTCTGTTTTTTATAGCAAGATCACATTAACTTTCACCCAAGTCTTCCCAAAGGTTTTACTTGGCACTTTATTGAAACAAAAGCTATAAAACATGATTAATACAGTAGCTTAATCATGTAAACACACAAAAACAGTAAGGGTAAATATTGGGTTGTCTACCAACAAGCGCTTTTCTTTAATGCCTTTTAGCTAGGCATGATGATTTCAATGATGCTCACATCGAAGATAAGAATTAAAACATAAAGAGAGCATCATGAAGAATATGACTAGCACATTTGAATCTAACCAACTTCCTATGCCTAGGTATTTTGTGAACACATAATTTATAGGAATAAGAATCAACTAGCATAGGAAGGCAAAACAAGTATAACTTCAAAACTTTAAGCACATAGAGAGGAAACTTGATATTATTGCAACTCCTACAAGCATATATTCCTCCCTCATAATAATTTTCAGTAGCATCATGAATGAATTAAACAATATAACCATCACATAAAGCATTCTTTTCATGATCTACAAGCGTAGAAATTTTTCTACTCTCCTCATAAGCAAAATTCTTCTCATTTGGAATAGTGGGATCACTAATTCCTAAAGTTGACACCCTTCCAACCCCACTTTAGATGATAGTATTATTCATACTCCAAAAGATATAAGTGAAGTTCATGGAGCATTCTACAATTATTAAAGACTAACCAATATCCAAGCTCAATATATATAAGTGAAGCACACGAAGCATTCTATAAAACCATACTCAAAAGATTTAAGTGAAGCACAAAGAGCATTCTATAAGGTCATACTCAAAGGATATAAGTGAAGCACATGGATCATTCTATAAATCAATGAAGAGATATCTCATACTAGCATGGTCTTTAGAGAAAAAGGAAAACACAAGGGACACAAAACATGTGAACAAAACAAAAACCGAGGTATACCGATGATTGTTGAAGAAGAAAGATGGGAGGCCAACCGGGGCATCCCCAAGCTTAGATGCTTGAGTATCCTCTTAAATATTTACTTGGGGTGCCTTGGGCATCCCCAAGATTGAACTCTTGCCTCTCTTTATTCTTCTCATATTGATAGCTCCTCGATCTTCGAACACTTCATCCACACAAAACTTTAACAAAAACTTTGTGAGATCCGTTAGTATAACAAAGGAAATCACTACTATAAGTACTGTTGCAAACCAATTCATATTTTGTTTTTGAATTATAGCTACTGTAATATAACTTTTCCATGGCTTAATCCACTGATAGAAATCGATAGTTTCATCAAAACAAGCAAGCAATGCATCAAAAACAGAATCTGTCTTAAACAGGACAGTCTGTAGTAATCTGGAAGTTTAGCAAACTTATGTAACTCCAAAAATTATGAAATAAAATTGAAAATTTGAAAAATTTGTACAGAAGTAATGTGCAAAAAGTTTCAGACCCATTTCACCTTCCAGTAAAAAATGTAAAATCACGCGCTACAGCCAAAGTTTCTGTTTTTGTTCTGCACATAGTAAACAAGCAATCTAATCATCCTAAAACCAAAGCTTGGCACATTATTTTAATAATACAATGAATATACACAAGGGGGTAATTATTTACAGAGAAACTTCCATGAAAAATTCTACATTGTTTCCGTGAGCATGAACACAAGTGCTCAAGGTCGACCCTCACTTCTCCAATGCATAACTTTCCAATCACTTCTCTTTTTGAAAAACTTTTTAGGCATGAGAGGCAAGTAAATTTTTCTTTTGGTATTTTCATTCTTTTAATTTTTTTGTATGATTCACCCACAACTAAACATAAACAAAAAGGAAAAACAAAATCCACTTAGTGAAGAAAGCAAACAAGCACACACGAGAATATCAACCCCACGCTATTGCTCCCCGGCAACGGCGCCAGAAAAGAGCTTGATAATCCCCAAGTGAGGGAATCATCGTAGCAATTTCCAAAGGTGGAAGTGATAAGTATGGAGTGTCGAACCCACAAGGAGCTAAAGGTAAGATCAATATTCTCTCAAGCCCTATCTGCCACTGATACGACTCTACGTATACCGAACGTTTGCTTCCAATAGAAACGAGAAATAAAACTGTGTTGTGGGTATGAAGAGGATAACTTTGCATGATATCGGAGAGCTAAAATATAAAAGTAGGTGCTGTTATCATAAGGTTAGAATATATTACTAAATATTATAAATAGCGAGTGTGGAATAATGATGGATCGGTGTGCGGAATTGTCCTAGGCAATTGTTAACAAGACCGATAGTCGTCATTGCAATTTCATATGAGGGAGAGGCATAAGCTAACATACTTTCTCTACTTGGATCATATGCACTTATGATTGGAACTCTAGCAAGCATCCGCAACTACTAAAGATCATTAAGGTAAAACCCAACCATAGCATTAAAGCATCAAGTCCTCTTTATTCCCATACGCAACAACCCCCTTACTCGGGTTTGTGTTTCAGTCACTCACCAACCCACTATAAGCGAATCATGAACGTATTGCAACACCCTACAGCGGGAATCCCTCATGCTTGCGCGACACGGAGGGAACCATAGGACAGCACCAAAATAAAACATACAACTCGTACCAATCTAGATCATCAATCAACCCAAGGACAAAAGATATCTACTCAAAACATCATAAGATGGAAACACATCATTGGATCATAATATGGGGCATAAAGCACCATGTTCAAGTAGGGATTACAGCAGGGTGCAGGAGAGTGGACCGCATAAAATAGATGAGGATGGTGATGATGATGGTGATGTTGATGAAGACGATCACCGCGGCGATGATTCCCCTCCCGATGGCACTCCGGCGCCACCGAGAGAGAGGAGGAGAGGTTCTCCCCCTTGTGCTTCCTCCTCCATGGCCTCCGGTGATGATAGCCCCCTCCGGCAGGGTGCCAGAGAGGGCCTAGATTCATTTCTCGTGGCTACAGAGGCTTGCGGCGGCGGAACTTCCGATCTCGGTTATTTTCTGGGGGTTTCTGTATTTATAGGAATTTTTGGCGTTGGTTTCACGTCAAGGGGGTCTCCGAGTCGTCCACGAGGCAGGGGCCCATGCCCAGGGGGTGGGCGCACCCCCCACCCTCGTGGACAGCCCGGGACTCTTCTGGCCCAACTCTTTTGCTCCAGGGGCTTCTTTTGGTCCATAAGAAATCAACAAAAATTGGCACGTCAATTGGACTCCGTTTGGTATTCCTTTTCTGTAAAACTCAAAAACAAGGAAAAAACAGAAACTGGCACTGGGCTCTAGGTTAATAGGTTAGTCCCAAAAATCATATAAAATAGCATATAAATGCATATAAAACATCTAAGATGGATAATATAATAGCATGAATACTTCCTAAATTATAGATACGTTGGAGACGTATCAGCAGCATGGGCGCGAGGCGGAGTGCGGACGTTGGCAGCGACCGCATATGCCCATCATCAAAAGTGAGCTCCTTGAGCTGATCTAGGGCGGGGGATCAGAACCAGTCGTCAAGCTTGGCTCGGTCCTTGTCGTTGGATCGGAACTTGCCCATTCTAAGGCCTTTGGTTGGGCCAAGATGACTACCGAGGATCTTGGAGAATGCATCCACGCTTTTGCGATAGCCATGGCAGAGCTCGTGGGTGTCGATGAGGTCGAGAGGGCTGGAGTTCCATAGGGGGCGCCACCGCCGGGAAAGGAGGGTTGTTCGCGTCCCATATTTGATTGGGAGGAGGGAGATGATGACTCTCAACATATCATTGGGGAGGCTGCTGATTAAGTCTAGGCCTGCTGGAGTCGCTTGCGGTTCTAGCTCGCCCCGCCTCTGCTTGTTGGCAGCCCCGTTCTCCACCTCCAGAGTCTCCTTGTTAGCGGCACTTTCTAATAGAAATGGGAGTACAGGGAATATTTAGTTAAAACAGGGCAATAGAAAAGTGTATTGGTAACTAGAAGTTATTAGGTAGGAATATAGTAAGATAAGGGAATAACAATTGGTTGCTTAAATACTACAATATTCATTTGACATTGCTGGGTAAGTCAACATATGCAGATAGTTGAAAAGAAAACTTACTTCGAACAAAGTCTGGATGGATGATTTTGTCAGGGAAGTTAGCATATATCTCATGACCAGGGCCTTCTATGTGCAGTGCAATTTTAGTGTCAGCTTTCAGTACATAAAACTTTGCAATTTCATTCCAAAGCCAGTGCCAAAATAGGAGTCACCATGTTCATCAAGTCTTACAGTAGCAACGATTGTAAATCCATGGTTTGTGCGCAGTATGACATTCATGGAGCCTTGATGTATGTAAAGGGAAAAATTATGCACTACATAATCTATTGCATAGCGTGGGATGTCCTGCAGAAAATGGTAGGGTTGTTAAAGAAAATATGGTAACATGCAAATATGGGCCCAAATTGAAAGAACTGTACAGCAGTTGAAATCAAAGGACAAAAGTCTATAATTAAACAGATAGGGTAAACATGATGTCATGGAAATATGAGAAAATCGAAAGAACAATACATCATTAATTTGCCTAATATAGAACGAAGAGGGGGAAAATCCCCTTTGACGTATATGGTGCATGTGGCACCTTTTATCCAAATGTAGCAATATTTAGAATATGTTCGGGAAAGTAGGCCATGCCAACCGATTTAGGGTGAGATTGAACATACCGCGCGCCTCCTCAAGTTATCTGGTATGATGAGATGGAATCTCTGGCGGCGGTCACCAAGTCCTGAAGTATCGGGGCACTGTACATTCTATGAATGAAAGAAAACCCTCAAATCAGCTTGAATAAAATGAATTCACGGCCATTTCCGCCGGGTGATTAAAGGAGGTAGATGAACTGGGATAAGAGATGAGATAATATCTCGTTAAATTAGTTACCTTGTCGTCCATGAGAAAGAACCCTCAGTACGGCAGATTCCCCAACCGAGCGGAGCTGGGTCGACCGCGAGCAGTGTCGAGAAAGTCGATGGCGATAGGCGGCGGAAAGCGGAAGTGGCAAAATGCGGTGGGCTTTGTTGGTAGCCTAGCGGCGGCGGCAGGCGTCGAGCTAAGTGTTTACCGCTGCGATAGGCAGTGCCATGGCATAGACGCGGAGGAGCTTGTGCAGGTGTGAATGGGGAACGTACCGGAGGGGTCGAGGTGGATGGCGGGCGGGTTGAGGGTTTTTGTGACGTGGGGATGGTGAGGGTTTTCTTTTTTCTTTTTTGAATTGGGTGGTGAGGGTTTTCTGTCCCACAAAGAATTTTGGGGGCGACGGTTTGCTAGAGCGAACCATGTGTGATTGACGCAGCAGGCAAAATGATAATCATTGCACACGGTTCCAATTTTGGGAACCGTGTGTGATTGACGTACTACGTCTGTCCTGGTTTATTGGTCCCCTGTTGTAATTTTTACCAAAATTTGGCGAAATATTTAACATACTCAGACATAGATGATAAGCGTACACGTACATAAGCATAGTTCAACCATAAGTACATAGTTCAACTGTCATTAAGCATACTCAAGCATACATAGTTTTATCCATCCCACATCTCATCTCACATGCGGCCGGCATGATCCTGAAGCTTCTCCAGGTACAATGTTGTGTATTCAAACATGCATGCACGCATCACCTCCATACATATGCATGTAGTGGTTGCCTTCGAACGATACACTCCCTCGCGTGGTTATCAGCGACAAGCCTATATATTCGTGGGCCCGCATGGACATCCATGATCACCTTGACCAATAACAAGATAGGTTACCATGGCGGATTCTTCATTTGGTTAGTGTTATCGTAGTATAGGTCATGGTGAGATTCAGACCTAATTAAGTTTGAGCGCATATACTATGCACGCATGCATGCATATATGTATCCCCGTCGTTGGCTTGAAGTGTGGTGTAACATACATATGCATCGTTAACCTAACCCTCACTCAGTGTGGGGATTTCTAGTTCGAAATCACGGTGCCACATCAAAGTTGTTCATTGTTACTCAAAAACACACCTCTCCATACATATGTTTGGGCCACACGCATGCAGTGGTTGTCTTCGGGGACTAGCTACTTGCGTGATTATTGGCGAGCTAGCCCATCTCCGGGGTCGCATGGACGGACATCACTTTGACCAACAACAAGAGAGAGGTTGTACGACCAAGGTGGATTATTCTTGGTCCATTTTACGATCCATCTTGGTGAGATATATGCCTCTCTGGCCCGCCGACTGAAAGTGTGTGTGTGGGGGGGCGGGGTTACTACATCGCACTTTGCTAGGTGAACCTCGGTTGGGGGCATGCATTCATTGCTTAATTAGGATTCCCTTCGTAGCGACACGAGGGGGGTGGGGGCTGCTAGCTACTTCTCACTTTGCTAGGTGAACCTCGGTTGGGGGGGCATGCATTCATAGCTTAGGAATCCCTTCGTGCTGACACGAGGGAGGGGGGCTGCTAGCTCTACTTCACACTTTGCTAGGTGAACCTCGGTCGGGGGGCATGCATTCATAGCTTAGGATTCCCTTCGTGCCGACACGAGGGAGGGGGCTGCTAGCTACTTCGCACTTTGCTACGGTGAACCTCGGTTGGGGGGGGCATGCATTCATATATAGCTTAGGATTCCCTTCGTGCCGACACGAGGGAGGAGGGGGGCTGCTAGCTACTTCATACTTTGCTAGGTGAACCTCGGTTGAGGGGGAGGGGCATGCATTCATATATAGCTTAGGATTCCCTTCGTGCCGACACGAGGGAGGAGGGGGGCTGCTAGCTACTTCGCACTTTGCTAGGTGAACCTCGGTTGAGGGGGAGGGGGCATGCATTCATAGCTTAGGATTCCCTTCGTGCCGACACGAGAGGGTGGGAGCAAGCAATACCGTGCACTTTGCGAGAGAGGTGCCACATCGAAGTTGCATTTGGTATTATGAAAATCAAACCACCCTTTTGTACATAAATTTGGTCCACATGCAAGTGTGTTCGTGTTCTGACCCTCTCCCGCGTCATTTTTTGCCAAATTATGAACATTAGATAAGTCGGACGACGCAACAGACACGGTTCACTCAAACTAACCGTGTGCCACGGCGGTGCACCTGCACGCACACATCCGCACAGTACATTGGGCTCCACGAGGCTCCCCCTCTCAAAAATATCTGCCCGCTCCGAGGGTTTTTCTGTTTCATAACACACGGTTGTTATCGTGCGATGTTTCTTGTTCCCAATCCTGCATGCATCAAAAATATCTGCCCGCCTTGAGGGTTTTTCTTTTTCATAACACACGGTTGTTATCTCCGGACCATGTGCGATGCACTATCATCAAAATTTTCAATAGCCCGGCATTTCACTCCCGCGTTTGACTCCCGCATAGTAAACTTTTCAGTACCCGCGTCATTTCCTCAAACACCCCGCACCCCCTCCCCTCCACACACACACACACCAAAACCTCCTCGGGCGTGTGTGCGCGCACACACACACACACCCTCCCTTGCTCAAAACCCTAGACTAGTCCCCGCCGCCGCCGCCGCCGCAAGGCCTCCATTGTCAACATCTGCCGGTTTGCCCCTGTAGCTTACCCACCGATCTCCATACCTAGGCCGCCCTGAGTTTCTTAGATGACACCTGCCAAACGCCCCCTTCCCCACAGATCCCCATCTCCCACTCCAAAGCATCGCAGCCTAAGCCTGGCTACGCTTCCCGTGGAGCTCGAGGAGCGACTCGCCCAAAAGAGGTGTATAGCGGTCTCTTCGCCCGACGTCGCAGAGGAAGCTGACGACCATTACTGGTGGCAGGCACTCAAGCAGCGGGCTAGAGAATGCGGCATGTCTCGTCCGCCGGCTACGACATCGAGGTCATCGACAGCGACGCCCTGAGGCGGGCTGTGTCACAGGTTAAGTGGCCCACCCCCAACCCCTCGGGTTAAACCGCCATCGATCTCACCCATGCCCCGCCGCTGATCTCCTCTGGCTCGCTGTCAACAATTTGCCATTCTACATCGCCATCGAGCCCCTTTTGTCATTTCTGAAGGACACGTTCTGCGATGCTGTCTTGGGATCCACAACTTCCAAGTCAGACCTCATCGACGGCGGCCACGAGGAAGGCATCCTCTCCGGCTCTTCCAAGGGGAAAGCGCCCGTTGATAACCCACAAGTATAGGGGATCAATTGTAGCCTCTTTTGATAAGTAAGAGTGTCGAACCCAACGAGGAGCTAAAGGTAGAACAAATATTCCATCAAGTTCTATAGACCACCGATACAACTCTACGCACGCTTAACGTTCGCTTTACCTAAAACAAGTATAAAACTAGAAGTACTTTGTAGGTGTTTTCGGATAGGTTTGCAAGATAATAAAGAGCACGTAAATAAAAACTAGGGGCTGTTTAGATAAAGACACAATAAAGTAAACATAGCGAGTGTGGAAAAGTGGTGGTAGGAGTTGCGAAATTGTCCCTAAGCAATTGACTACTTTACTAGACCGATAGCAGGTTTTATGTGGGAGAGGCCACTGCTAGCATGTCATCCCTGACTTGGAATTCTATGCACTTATGATTGGAACTATTAGCAAGCATCCGCAACTACTAACGATCATTAAGGTAAAACCCAACCATAGCATTAAGATATATTGGTCCCCCTTCAATCCCGTATGCATCAATTTCTATGCTAGGTAGAAGCTTCTGTCACTCTTGCCCTCCAATACATAGTCCTATCAACATACAACTAACCCTATGGTGTGATCCACGCGCGCGCTCATATGATGGGCACCAAAGGACAGCAACATAACCACAAGCAAATTAAATCAATCATAGCAATTCATCAACCACCGATAGGACAACGAAAATCTACTCAGACATCATAGGATGGCAACACATCATTGGATAATAATATGAAGCATAAAGCACCATGTTCAAGTAGAGGGTACAGTGGGTTGCGGGAGAGTGGACCGCTGTAGATAGAGGGGGGAAGGTGATGGAGATGTTGGTGAAGATGGCGTAGGTGTTGGTGAAGATCGCGGTGATGATGGTGGCCCCGGCGTTGTTCCGGCGCCACCGGAAGCGAGGGGGAGAGAGCCCCCTCCTTCTTCTTCTTCCTTGACCTTCTCCCTAGATGGGAGAAGGGTTTCCTCTCTGGTCCATGGTCTCCATGGCGTGGGAGGGGCGAGAGCCCCTCCAAGATTGGATCTGTATCTCTGTCTCTCTCCGTTTCTGCGTTCTGGTATTCTGCCCTTTTGCCGTTTCTTTTATAACCGAGGTCCGTAACTCCGATTGGGCTGAATTTTGGACACGATCTCTATCCGGTAATTAGCTTTCTTGCGGCGAAAGAAGGGCTCCAACCGCCTTACGGGGTGGCCACGAGGGTCCAGGGCGCGCCCCCCTGCCTCGTGGCCCCCTCAGGCATCGTATCGTGTTGATTCTTCTTCCCAAAAATCACAAATATTCCAAAAAAAATCTCCGTTAGTTTTTATCCTGTTTGGACTCCATTTGATATGGATTTTCTGCGAAACAAAAAACATGCAACAAACAGGAACTGGCACTGGGCACTGGATCAATATGTTAGTCCCAAAAATAGTATGAAAAGTTTCCAAAAGTATATGAAAGTTGTAGAATATTGGCATGGAACAATCAAAAATTATAGATACGACGGACACGTATCAGCATCCCCAAGCTTAATTCCTGCTCGTCCTCGAGTCGGTAAATGATAAAAAGATAATTTTTGATGTGGAATGCTACCTAGCATAATATTGATCACATAATCTAATCATGGCATGAATATTAAGACACGAGTGATTCAAAGCAATAGTCTATCATTTGACATTAAGACAATAATACTTCAAGCATACTAATAAAGCAATCATGTCTTTTCAAAATAACAAGTCCAGAGAAAGTTATCCCTACAAAATCATAATGTCTGGCTATGCTCCATCTTCACCACGCAAAATATTCACATCATGCACAACCCCGATGACAAGCCGAGCAATTGGTTCATACTTTTTAACGCGCTTCAGCTTTTTCAACCCTCACGCAATACATGAGCGCAAGCCATGGACATAGCACTATCGGTGGAATAGAATATGATGATGGAGGTTATGTGGAGAAGACAAAAAAGGAGAAAGTATCACATCGACGCGGCTAATCAACGGGCTATGGAGATGCCCATCAATTGATGTCAATGTGAGGAGTAGGGATTGCCATGCAACGGATGCACTAAGAGCTATAAGTGTATGAAAGCTCAAACTGGAAACTAAGTGGGTGTGCATCCAACTTGCTTGCTCATGAAGACCTCGGGCATTTGAGGAAGCCCATCATCGGAATATACAAGCCAAGTTCTATAATGAAAATTCCCACAAATATATAAAAGTGATAACTCAAGAGACTCTCTATATGAAGTACATGGTGCTACTTTGAAGCACAAGTGTGGTAAAAGGCTAGTAACATTGCCCCTTTTTATTTTTCTTTTTTTTGCGGGCTTCTTTGGCCCCATTTTTTTATTTAGGCTTCTTTGGCCTCTCTTTTTGGGGGGGGGGGGGCAATGCTCTAATAGTGATGATCATCACACTTTTATTTACTTACAACTCAATATTACAACTCGATAATAGAACAAAGATATGACTCTATATGAATGCCTCCGGCGGTGTACCGGGATGTGCAACGATCTAGCATAGCAATGACATCAAAAATGGACAAGCCATGAAAACATCATGCTAGCTATCTTACGATCATGCAAAGCAATATGACAATAAATGCTCAAGTCATGTATATGATGATGATGGAAGTTGCATGGCAATATATCTCGGAATGGCTATGGAAATGTCATAATAGGTAGGTATGGTGGCTGTTCTGAGGAAGATATAATGAGGCTTATGTGTCGATAGAGCATATCGTATCACGGGGTTTGGATGTATCGGCGAAGTTTGCACCAACTCTCGATGTGAGAAAGGGCAATGCACGGTACCAAAGAGGCTAGCAATGATGGAAGGGTGAGAGTGCGTATAATCCATGAAATCACATTAGTCATAAAGAACTCATATACTTATTGCAAAAGTTTATTATCCCTCGAAGCAAAGTACTACTACGCATGCCCCTAGGGGGATAGATCGGTAGGAAAATACCATCGCTCGTCCCCGACCGCCACTCATAAGGAAGACAATCAATAAATACCTCATGCTCCAACTTCGTTACATAACGGTTCACCATACGTGCATGCTACGGGAATCACAAACCTCAACACAAGTATTTCTACTATTCCACAACTACCGACTAGTATGACTCTAATATCACCATCTTTATATCGCAAAACTATTGCAAGGAATCAAACATATCATATTCAGTGATCTACAAGTATTATGTAGGATTTTATGACTAACCATGTGAATGACCAGTTCCTGTCATCTCTCTAAATAGATATAAGTGAAGCAAGAGAGTTTAATTCTTTCTAAAAAAGATATGCCCACGCTCTAACAAGTATAAGTGAAGCAAAAGAGCATTCTACAAATGGCGGTTTTCTATGTGAAGAGAAGCAGGCAATCCAAACTTCAAATGATATAAGTGAAGCACATGAAGCATTCTATAAAGCCATACTCAAAAGATATAAGTGAAGTGCAAAGAGCATTCTAAAAATCAACCAAGGACTATCTCATACCAGCATGGTGCATAAAATAAAAATGAAAACTAAATGCAAAAGACGCTCCAAGATTGCACATATCGCATGAACGAAACGAATCCGAAAACATACCGATACTTGTTGAAGAAAGAAGGGATGCCTTCTGGGGCATCCCCAAGCTTAGACGCTTGACTCTCCTTGAATATTTACTTGGGGTGCCTTGGGCATCCCCAAGCTTGAGCTCTTGCCTCTCCTCCTTTTCCTCATATCGAGACCTTCTCGATCATCGAACACTTCATCCACACAAAACTTCAACAGAAAACTCGGTAAGATCCGTTAGTATAATAAAGCAAATCACCACTCTAAGTACTGTTGCAAACCAATTCATATTTTGTTTTTTCATTGTGTCTACTGTAGTATAACTTTTTCATGGCTTAATCCACTGATATAAATCGATAGTTTCATCAAAACAAGCAAACTATGCATCAAAAACAGAATGTGTCTAAAACAGAACAGTCTATAACAATCTGAACATTAACCATACTTCTGGTACTTTAAAAATTCTGCTAAAATTAGGAAAAATAAGAAAAATTATAGAAAGACAGTGCAAAAAGTTTCAGAACCGTTTGACGTTCCAGTAAAAAATTAAAATCGCGCACTATAGCCAAAGTTTCTGTCCTGCACCGTACAAACCAACAAGCATTGTAAACATCCTAAAGGCAAACCTTGGCACATTATTTTTATAATACAATGGAATTGTACAAGGGGATAATTATTTTTGTTGAAAAGTTTCTGTAATCAAGATTCACAAAGTTTCCGTGAGCATGAACAAAGTTCAAGGCTAGCTCCCACTTTAACAATGCTCGTCTTTCTCACTTTCGCTTTTCTTTTTGAAAAAGTTTTAGGTTCCCCTCTTTATTTTTTTTGTTTTTAAACTTTATAAATGCACTCAATAAAAATAAATGACTCTCTAAAACTTCCGGGTTGTCTCCCTGGCAGCGCTTTCTTTAAAGCCATTAAGCTAGACATATCGTGCTCAAGTAGTGAATCCACCCGGATCCCAAGGTATATCAAAGCCAATTTTAATTAACAATGATTTAGCATTTAGTAGTGAGCACAAAGCAACATATATCAAGAAATGACGAAGTCTAACTCTCTTCCTATGCATCGGCATGTCATAAAAGAACAATTCATGCACACATAGTAAAGGCCAATGCATAGTATAAACAGTTTCTTGCAATTTTATCATGTTGGAAACATAGAGAGGCGGAGATGTAGTTCCTCTCTCATAATAATTGCTAGTAGGAGAAGCAAGCACATGCATATTATATTCATCAAAATCATCATGTGCAACAGTAAAAGGCAACCCATCAATATAATCCTTAATAAAGGCAAACTTCTCCGATATAGTGTAGTCGGGAGAATTCAAAAAGATAATAGGACTATCATGCGTGGGTGCAATAACAACAATTTCATGTTTAACATAACGAACTATAGCAAGTTCATCTCCATAAGCATAATTCATATTGGCATCTTGGCCACAAGTATAGCAAGCATCATCAAAAAGGGATATTTCAAGAGAATCAACGGGATTATAGCAGTCATCATAGCAATCATCCTTCGGTAAGCACGAAGGGAAATTAAACAATGTATGAGTTGAAGAGTTACTCTCATTAGAAGGTGGGCACGCGTAGCTAATCTGCTCTTCCTCCTTTTGTTCTTCGCTCTCCTCCTCAACTTTTTCATCCAGTGAGCTCACAATTTCATCAATTTCTTCTTCCATAGACTCCTGCAAAATATTAGTCTCTTCTTGGACAGCAGAGACTTTCTCAATAAATTCATCAATATTGGAATTGAATTCATAATTCTTATAGTAATATTTATGGATAGCTAAATTTTCAGGTCTATAAACAGCATCATAAAGATTTTCACACTCTTTGAACAAAGATTCAATTTCATAAGCACCCATAAAAGCAACAAATTCTTCTATTTGTTCCACATCATAGTAATCATATGTACCATTAGCAAAAGAAGCCAAGGTTTTATTATCATTAAATTTGCATGAAAAGGGAAGGTGTGGAGCCTTCATCCTAGAGCAACAAGTATAATCATAACTCTAGCATACTTGCCGACCATACCACTTCAACATATAAATTTGATCCCATAATAGTTTCCCTTTTTGAGTCAAGCGATAATCCCTAAAGTATTCACGTTGATCCAACGTGTCTCCCATTACCAGATTGAATGGGGTTTTCTCTGGATTATCAAAGTAGTACAAAATATCTGTCACATAACAAGCATCGAGGGTTTTAGGAGGTTCCCCATCTCCATGAGTAGCAAGTAAACCTAATTTTTTGGTATTTCGTGTTCCATATCCATAACTAAAGATAGAGAACAACTAAGAACAGCAAATAAAAATTACTTAGTGATAAAGCAAACAAGCACACACGAGAATATTCACCCCACGCTATGACTCCCCGGCAACGGCGCTAGAAAAAGGTCTTGATAACCCACAAGTATAGGGGATCAATTGTAGCCTCTTTTGATAAGTAAGAGTGTCGAACCCAACGAGGAGCTAAAGGTAGAACAAATATTCCATCAAGTTCTATAGACCACCGATACAACTCTACGCACGCTTAACGTTCGCTTTACCTAAAACAAGTATAAAACTAGAAGTACTTTGTAGGTGTTTTCGGATAGGTTTGCAAGATAATAAAGAGCACGTAAATAAAAACTAGGGGCTGTTTAGATAAAGACACAATAAAGTAAATATAGCGAGTGTGGAAAAGTGGTGGTAGGAGTTGCGAAATTGTCCCTAAGCAATTGACTACTTTACTAGACCGATAGCAGGTTTTATGTGGGAGAGGCCACTGCTAGCATGTCATCCCTGACTTGGAATTCTATGCACTTATGATTGGAACTATTAGCAAGCATCCGCAACTACTAACATTCATTAAGGTAAAACCCAACCATAGCATTAAGATATATTGGTCCCCCTTCAATCCCGTATGCATCAATTTCTATGCTAGGTAGAAGCTTCTGTCACTCTTGCCCTCCAATACATAGTCCTATCAACATACAACTAACCCTATGGTGTGATCCACGTGCGCGCTCATATGATGGGCACCAAAGGACAGCAACATAACCACAAGCAAATTAAATCAATCATAGCAATTCATCAACCACCGATAGGACAACGAAAATCTACTCAGACATCATAGGATGGCAACACATCATTGGATAATAATATGAAGCATAAAGCACCAAGTACAGGGTACAGCGGGTTGCGGGAGAGTGGACCGCTATAGATAGAGGGGGGAAGGTGATGGAGATGTTTGTGAAGATGGCGTAGGTGTTGGTGAAGATCGCGGTGATGATGATGGCCCCGGCGGCATTTCGGCGCCACCGGAAGCGAGGGGGAGAGAGCCCCCCTCCTTCTCTTCTTCCTTGACCTTCTCCCTAGATGGGAGAAGGGTTTCCCCTCTGGTCCATGGTCTCCATGGCGTGGGAGGGACGAGAGCCCCTCCGAGATTGGATCTGTCTCTCTGTCTCTCTCTGTTTCTGCGTTCTGGTATTCTGCCCTTTCGCCGTTTCTTTTATAACCGGAGATCCGTAACTCTGACTGGGCTGAATTTTGGACACGATCTCTATCCGGAAATTAGCTTTCTTGCGGCGAAAGAAGGGCTCCAACCGCCTTACGGGGTGGCCACGAGGGTCCAGGGTGCACCTGACCCCTGGGGCGCGCCCCCTGCCTCGTGGCCCCCTCGGGCATCGTATCGCGTTGATTCTTCTTCCCAAAAATCAGAAATATTCCAAAAAAACATCTCCGTCAGTTTTTATCCCGTTTGGACTCTGTTTGATATGGATTTTCTGCGAAACAAAAAACATGCAACAAACAGGAACTGGCACTAGGCACTGGATCAATATGTTAGTCCCAAAAATAGTATAAAAAGTTGCCAAATGTATATGAAAGTTGTAGAATATTGGCATGGAACAATCAAAAATTATAGATACGACGAAGATGTATCACCCGTCTGCGACATCAGGGAGGGCACCCTACAGTCGTGCCCTTCCACGGGGAAGGAGCCCATCTGCGACAACATGGAGCGCATCCAGGGTCCGTGCTCTTCCCACGGGAACGAGCCCATCTGTGACTAGTGAGGAAACCCATGATTTGTTTATTTCAGTTGTTCAGAATGTGATGCTCTATATGTGCAATTATTTACTGTGCAGTACATTTCATCAATCCAGTTTTAAACATACCGACAGGAATGCATATATTTGCTTGCTGTTAAGCCTGTTATAGCTAGCATATGCCTCTTTTAAAGTTTTTTGATTGTTGGGTTGTTTGTAGTTAGCATATGTTCAGTTTCAAATGCTATCTTTGGTTGTTCGTTAGTATGCCTTGTTTATTCCAGTTATTCACAACATGATGTTCTATATGTGCAAGTATGAACTGTGCAGTTCAATTTCATCAGTACCAGTTTCAACAATACCACTCTGAATGACTACATTTGGTTGCTGGATCTTCTAGTTAACACGCCTTTCCATTTTTATTTAACCATAACCAGTGTACTTAGACCGGCACAATACCAATTTGAATGACCATGTTTGCTTGTTGTTAAATGTTAGGCCTGTTGCAGTTAGCACACCTTTCCACTTGTTTTGCTTTACTAGCGTGCTTAAACCTGCACACTGAAGCTATCTTTTGGAGATTATTTTGTCTGCCATGTGTAATTTTGGTTAATGTTTAGCCTGTTGTGCTTAACATGCTTCTTGATGTACCTACACAGGACAATTTTGGGAACGACTGCTGTTTTCCATCGAGGTTAGTTTCATCCCATGGCTTATATCTGCTCACTGTTCAGGATATCCGTAGCTGGTACGATATAGGTCGGCGGCTGATAAGGGACTAATCGGTGAATCGGACTTTTAATTGAATATATCTGCAACACATTTTTTCTTAGGTTAACTAGGGCCATATGTAATATATATGAGGCTACATAGCAACATGCACTATACTTAATGTCTAAATATGCAATCCTAGGCTACATAGCAACAAGGAAGAGTGTTACATTAATGTTCTAATGATGTCTAGATATACGTAGAAGAGTAGCAGCAGCAACAGAAACAACACAACCCTGTTTGGATACTCATCTTAGCTAGAGGTTAGAGTTAGTTTCTAGCTCATTAGTAACCCGGAACTAACTCCATCCAAAGAGTTGTTTGGATGGCAGGGTTAGATTGACAATAAATGCACTAGGAGAACTAGCTCCAATTAGCACCTCTTGGGTTGGATACTAGTTTTTTTGGTTGGGTTATAGATGCAACTAGCTCAAACCAGCCCTCATGTTTAGATATACTTTAGGGCTATTTGAGCCCGAACTAGCTCAAACTAACTGTAACCCGTCGATACAGCAGCAGATAATTTTTAAGGACGAACTAAACTCCTTCCGGCCCAAAATATAAGATGTTAATTCATCTAATATGTGAGTATATTGGATGTTATAAGATACTCCCTCCGTTCCTAAATATTTGTCTTTTTAGAGATTTCAAATGAACTACCACATACGGATGTATATAGACATATTATAAAAGAGTATTGTACTTCATCATTGTGCCATTGCTGTTTAGCTTCTAATATTAACTTGGTGCTTTTAGGTACATATGTCATTGGTAAAGATCCGTGTTTCGACCCTTTCTGCATATGGGGCAATGAGATATCTTTGAACCAGCATCAAGTGAGGAAGCTGATAAAGATTGTTAGTAAAATGGGTCCAAAGATGGCAATTAAACTATTTGTTTACACTTTATCCAAGACAACAGCGAACTGCAGGATGGTAAGTAAGAACTCTGCAGCCTTCTTTTTACTGCCCATAATGAGTTGCATTAGATGACAATGTCTGAAATCTTATTCCTTTGCAGTGGTTGCCAAAGTAGTTTACTCAAGATTATCTCTCAAACTACATTATTGGTGGGCATGCAAAGGTTAAAGTATTTCTACCAGAACACGATGATTATCTAGATGTTTTCATGAAGACCGTGAAGGATGGGCGGTCGGCCATCACAAGGGGTTGGACTAGAGTCGTGTGTGCCTTCTGCATGGAGGAGGGCACAATATGGGAATTCCGCTTCACCTTGTTCAGCAACCAGAATATATTTCGCCTCTTTCTTTACCGTCTTTAATAGTACAAGTATACAACTGTGGTTCATCATTCTTTATTTGGTTCTTATGTAATTCTTGAACATATGTACCTATGAATCCAATAATGCATTGCTTGTTGATACGTCTCCAACGTATCTATAATTTATGAAGTATTCATGCTATTATATTATCTGTTTTGGATGTTTATGGCCTTTATAATGCACTTTTATATTATTTTTGGGACTAACCTATTAACCGGAGGCCCAGCCCAAATTGTTGTTTTCTTGCCTATTTCAGTGTTTAGAAGAAAAGGAATATCAAACGGAGTCCAAACGGAATGAAACCTTCGGGAGAGTTATTTTTGGAACGGAAGCAATCCAAGAGACTTGGAGTATACGTCAGGGAAGCTTCGAGGTGGCCACGAGGCAGGGAGGCGCGCCTGCCCCCCTGGGCGCGCCCCCACCCTCATGAGCCCCTCGTGGCTCCCCTGACCGACTTCTTTTGCCTATATATATATATATATATATCCATATACCCTAAAATCATCGGGGGAACAGAATAGATCGGGAGTTCCGCCGCCGCAAGCCTCTGTAGCCACCAAAAACCAATCGGGACCCTGTTCCGGCACCCTGACGGAGGGGGAATCCCTCTCCGGCGGCCATCTTCATCATCCCGGCGCTCTCCATGATGAGGAGGGAGTAGTTCACCCTCGGGGCTGAGGGTATGTACCAGTAGCTATGTGTTTGATCTCTCTCTCTCGTGTTCTTGAGGTGGTACGATCTTGATGTATCGCGAGCTTTGCTATTATAGTTGGATCTTATGATGTTTCTCCCCCTCTACTCTCTTGTAATGGATTGAGTTTTCCCTTTGAAGTTATCTTATCGGATTGAGTCTTTAAGGATTTGAGAACACTTGATGTATGTCTTGCATGTGCTTATATGTGGTGACAATGGGATATTCACGTATCCACTTGATGTATGTTTGGGTGATCAACTTGCGGGTTCCGTAACATTGTGAACTTATGCATAGGGGTTGGCACACATTTTCGTCTTGACTCTCCGGTAGAAACTTTGGGGCACTCTTTGAAGTTCTTTGTGTTGGTTGAATAGATGAATCTGAGATTGTGTGATGCATATCGTATAATCATACCCATGGATACTTGAGGTGACATTGGAGTATCTAGGTGACATTAGGGTTTTGGTTGATTTGTGTCTTAAGGTGTTATTCTAGTACGAACTCTATGATAGATCGAACGGAAAGAATAGCTTCATGTTATTTTACTATGGACTCTTGAATAGATCGATCAGAAAGGATAACTTTGAGGTGGTTTCGTACCCTACCATAATCTCTTCGTTTGTTCTCCTCTATTAGTGACTTTGGAGTGACTCTTTGTTGCATGTTGAGGGATAGTTGTATGATCCAGTTGTGTTATTATTGTTGAGAGAACTTGCACTAGTGAAAGTATGAACCCTAGGCCTTGTTTCAACGCATTGCAATATCGTTTACGCTCACTTTTATCATTAGTTACCTTGCTGTTTGTTTATTCTCAGATTACAAAACCCCATATCTTTCATCCATATTGCACTTGTATCACCATCTCTTCGCCGAACTAGTGCACCTATACAATTTACCATTGTATTGGGTGTGTTGGGGACACAAGAGACTCTTTGTTATTTGGTTGCAGGGTTGTTTGAGAGAGATCATCTTCAACCTACGCCTCCCACGGATTGATAAACCTTAGGTCATCCACTTGAGGGAAATTTGCTACTATCCTACAAACCTCTGCACTTGGAGGCCCAACAACGTCTACAAGAAGAAGGTTGCGTAGTAGACATCAAGCTCTTTTCTGGCGCCGTTGCTGGGGAGGTGAGTGCTTGAAGGTATATCTTTAGATCTTGCAATCAAATCTTTTAGTTTCTTGTTTTATCACTAGTTTAGTTTATAAAAGAAAACTACAAAAAAATGGAATTAAGGTTGCCTCATATGCTTCATCTTTTTAATGTCTTCCGTGAAAATAAGGATTCCGATAATTGTGCTCAATTGCCAGAGGAAGAATGCATTAAAATGTTTGGCACTAAATTTTTGAATGATGAGCATGATTGCAATGTTGTTAGTACGAATTCCTTAAATACCCATGATGCTAATGATATGCAAAGCCACAAGCTTGGGGAAGCTATGTTTGATAAAGATGATATTTTTGTCCCGCAAGTTTTGATGAGCAAATTTATTATGATAAAAGCATGCCTCCTATTTATGATGATTATTGTGATGACACGTATGCTATAAAGAATAAAGATAACCATGAAACTTGTCATCATGATTTTAATTTTCAATTGGATTATGCTTCACATGATAGATATTTTGTTGAGTTTGCTCCCACTACTATTCATGAGAAGAAATTTGCTTATGTGGAGAGTAATAAAATTTATATGCTTGTGCATCACGTAAATAATGCTTTATGTGCTGGTTATATGGTTGAATTCATTCATGATGCTACTGAAAATTATTATGATGGAGGAATATATGCTTGTAGGAATTACAATAATATCAAGTTTCCTCTCTATGTGCTTAAAGTTTTAAAGGTATGCTTGTTTTGCCTTCCTATGCTAGTTGATTATTGTTCCCATAAGTTGTTTGCTCACAAAATCCTTATGCATAGGAATTGGGTTAGACTTAAATGTGCTAGTAATATTCTTCATGATGCTCTCTTTATGTTTCAATTCTTATCTTTTATGTGAGCATCATTGAAATCATCATGCCTAGCTAGGGGCGTTAAACGTTAGCGCTTGTTGGGAGGCAAACCAATTTTATTTTTGTTTCTTGCTTTTTGGTTCTGTTTAGTGATAAATATTTGATCTAGCCTCTGGTTAGATGTGGTTTTTGTTGGGGAACGTAGTAATTTCAAAAAAAATCCTACGCACACGCAAGATCATGGTGATGCATAGCAACGAGAGGGGAGAGTGTTGTCTACGTACCCTCGTAGACCGTAAGCGGAAGCGTTATATCAACGCGGTTGATGTAGTCGTACGTCTTCACGATCCGACCGATCCAAGTACCGAAAGCACGGCACCTCCGAGTTCTGCACACGTTCGGCTCGGTGACGTCCTCGCCTTCTCGATCCAGCAAGAGGGGCGAAGAAGTAGATGAGTTCCGGCAGCACGATGGCGTGGTGACGGTGTTGGTGAAGAACAATCTTCGCAGGGCTTCGCCTAACCACTATGAAACTATGACGGAGGATAAACTAGAGGAGACGGGGTTGCCGGCACACGGCTTGGTGTTTCTTGATCTATCTTGGGTGCTAGCTCTACCCCTCTATTTATATGTTGAGCCTTGGGGTCGAAACTTGGAGTAAAAGCCTCCACAAAGTCGGTTTCACCCGAAAGGCAAGAGTCCTTCTCGGACTCCAGGGCCAGACGCCAAGGTTCCCGGCGTCTGGACCCAGACGCCAGGGACCCTGGCATCTGGCCCCTGGACTCCGCAAAACTTCCTTTTGCGCTTTCCAAAAACCTCGTGGACTTTCCCCTTTGGCCCAAATAAAGTGTTCTTGTGCCCAAACATTTCGGGAACCCTACTATCCAAATACTACTATCCAAATATCAATCTTTACTTCCGGACCATTCCGGAGTTCCTCGTCATATCCGTGATCTCATCCAAAACTCCGAACAACATTCGGTCACCAACATACATAACTCATAGTACTATATCGTCAACGAATGTTAAGCGTGCGGACCCTACGGGTTCGAGAACTATGTAGACATGACCGAGACACCTCTCTGGTCAATAACCAATAGCGGGACCTGGATGCCCATATTGGCTCCTACATATTCTACGAAGATCTTTATCGGTCAGACCGCATAACAACATACGTTGTTCCCTTTGTCATCGGTATGTTACTTGCCCGAGATTCGATCGTCGGTATCTCTATACCTAGTTCAATCTCGTTACCGGCAAGTCTCTTTACTCGTTCTGTAATACATCATCCTGCAACTAACTCATTAGTTGCAATGCTTGCAAGGCTTATAGTGATGTGCATTACCGAGAGGGCCCAGAGATACCTCTCCGACAATCGGAGTGACAAATCCTAATCTCGAAATACGCCAACCCAACAAGTACCTTTGGAGACACCTGTAGAGCACCTTTATAATCACCCAGTTACGTTGTGACATTTGGTAGCACACAAAGTGTTCCTCCGGTGAACGGGAGTTGCATAATCTCATAGTCATAGGAACATGTATAAGTCATGAAGAAAGCAGTAGCAACATACTAAACGATCGAGTGCTAAGCTAACGGAATGGGTCAAGTCAATCACATCATTCTCCTAATGATGTGATCCCGTTAATCAAATGACAACTCATGTCTATGGCTAGGAAACATAACCATCTTTGATCAACGAGCTAGTCTAGTAGAGGCATACTAGTGACACTCTGTTTGTCTATGTATTCACACATGTATCATGTTTCCAGTTAATACAATTCTAGCATGAATAATAAACATTTATCGTGATATAAGGAAATAAATAATAACTTTATTATTGCCTCTAGGGCATATTTCCTTCAGTCTCCCACTTGCACTAGAGTCAATAATCTAGTTCACATCGCCATGTGATTTAACATCAATAGTTCACATCGCCATGTGACCAACACCCAAAGGGTTTACTAGATTCAGTAATCTAGTTCACATCGCTATGTGATTAACACCCAAAGAGTAGTAAGGTGTGATCATGTTTTGCTTGTGAGATAATTTTAGTCAACGGGTCTGTCACATTCAGATCCGTAAGTATTTTGCAAATTTCTATGTCTACAATGCTCTGTACGGAGCTACTCTAGCTAATAGCTCCCACTTTCAATATGTATCCAGATTTAGACTTAGAGTCATCCAGATCGGTGTCAAAGCTTGCATCGACGTAACTCTCTTTATCACCTCCATAACCGAGAAATATTTCCTTATTCCACTAAGGATAATTTTGACCGTTGTCCAGTGATCTACTCCAGATCACTATTGTATCCTCTTGCCAATCTCCTGGTGAGGTACACAATAGGTCTGGTACACAGCATGGCATACTTTATAGAACCTATGGCCGAGGCATAGGGAATGACTTTCATTCTCTTTCTATCTTCTGCCGTGGTCGGGCTTTGAGTCTTACTCAATTTCACACCTTGTAACACAGGCAAGAAACTCTTTCTTTGACTGTTCCATTTTGAACTACTTCAAAATCTTGTCGAGGTATGTACTCATTGAAAAAACTTATCAAGCGTCTTGATCTATCTTTATAGATCTTGATGCTTAATATGTACGCAGCTTCACCGAGGTCCTTCTTTGAAAAACTCCTTTCAAATACTCCTTTATGCTTTGCAGAATAATTCTACATTATTTCCGATCAACAATATGTCATTCACATATACTTATCAGAAATGCTGTAGTGCTCCCACTCACTTTCTTGTAAATACAGGCTTCACCGCAAGTTTGTATAAAACTATATGCTTTGATCAACTTATCAAAGCGTATATTCCAACTCCGAGATGCTTGCACTAGTCCATAGATGGATCGCTGGAGCTTGCATATTTTGTTAGCACCTTTAGGATTGACAAAACCTTTTGGTTGCATCATATACAACTCTTCTTTAAGAAATCCATTAAGGAATGTAGTTTCGACATCCATTTGCCAGATTTCATAAAATGTGGCAATTCGCTAACATGATTCGGACAGACTTAAGCATCGCTACGAGTGAGAAAATCTCATCGTAGTCAACACCTTGAAATTTGTCAAAAACCTTTTTCCGACAAGTCTAGCTTTGTAGATAGTAACACTACTATCAGCGTCCGTCTTCCTCTTGAAGATCCATTTATTTTCTATGGCTTGCCGATCACTAGGCAAGTCAACCAAAGTCCACACTTTGTTCTCATGCATGGATCCCATCTCAGATTTCATGGCCTCAAGCCATTTTGCGGAATCTGGGTTCTCATCACTTCCTCATAGTTCGTAGGTTCGTCATGGTCAAGTAACATGACCTGCAGAACTGGATTACCGTACCACTCTGGTGCGGATTTCATTCTGGTTGACCTACGAGGTTCGGTAGTAACTTGATCTGAAGTTACATGATCATCATCATTAGCTTCCTCACTAATTGGTGTAGGAGTCACAGGAACAGATTTCTGTGATGAACTACTTTCCAATAAGGGAGCAGGTACAGTTACCTCATCAAGTTCTACTTTCCTCCCACTCACTTCTTTCGAGAGAAACTCCTTCTCCAGAAAAATTCCGAATTTAGCAACAAAAGTCTTGCCTTCGGATCTGTGATAGAAGGTGTACCCAACAGTCCCCTTTGGGTATCCTATGAAGACACATTTCTCCGATTTGGATTCGAGCTTATCAGGTTGAAGCTTTTTCACATAAGCATCGCAACCCCAAACTTTAAGAAACGACAACTTTGGTTTCTTGCCAAACCACAGTTCATATTGTGTCGTCTCAACGGACTTAGACGGTGCCCTTTTTAACGTGGATGCAGATGTCTTTAATGCATAACCCCAAAATGATAGTGGTAAATCGGTAAGAGACATCATAGATTCCACCATATCTAATAAAGCACGGTTACGATGTTCGGACACACCATTACACTGTGGTGTTCCAGGTGGCGTGAGCAGTGAAACTATTTCATATTGTTTTAACTGAAGACCAAACTCGTAACTCAAATACTCTTCTCCACGATCAGATCGTAGAAACTTTATTTTCTTGTTACGATGATTTTCCACTTCACTCTGAAATTATATGAATTTTTCAAATGTTTCAGACTTCTGTTTCATTAAGTAGATATACCCATATCTGCTCAAATCATCTGTGAAGGTCAGAAAATAATGATACCCGCCGCGAGCCTCAACACTCATCGGATTGCATACATCAGTATGTATTATTTCCAATAAGTCAGTTGCTTGCTCCATTGTTCCGGAGAACGGAGTTTTAGTCATCTTGCCCATAAGGCATGGTTCGCAAGCATCAAGTGATTCATAATCAAGTGATTCCAAAATCCCATCAGCATGGAGTTTCTTCATGCGCTTTACACCAATATGACCTAAACGGCAGTGCCACAAATAAGTTGCACTATCATTATTAACTTTGCATCTTTTGGCTTCAATATTATGAATATGTGTATCACTACGATCGAGATCCAACGAACCATTTTCATTGGGTGTGTAACCATATAAGGTTTTATTCATGTAAACAGAACAACAATTATTCTCTAACTTAAATGAATAACCGTATTGCAATAAACATGATCAAATCATATTCATGCTCAACGCAAACACCAAATAACACTTATTTAGGTTCAACACTAATCCCAAAAGTATAGGGAGTGTGCGATGATGATCATATCAATCTTGGAACCACTTCCAATACACATCGTCACTTCATCCTTAACTAGTTTCTGTTCATTATGCAACTCCCGTTTCGAGTTACTACTCTTTAGCAACTGAACCAGTATCAAATACCGAGGGGTTGCTACAAACACTAGTAAAATACACATCAATAATCTGTATATCAAATATACCTTTGTTCACTTTGCCATCCTTCTTATCCACCAATTACTTGCGGTAGTTCCGCTTCCAGTGACCAGTCCCTTTGCAGTAGAAGCACTTAGTCTCAGGCTTAGGTACAGACTTGGGCTTCCTCACTTGAGCAGCAACTTGCTTGCCGTTCTTCTTGAAGTTCCCCTTCTTCCCTTTGCCCTTTTCTTGAAACTAGTGGTCTTGTTAACCATCAACACTTGATGTTTTTCTTGATTTCTACCTTCGTCGATTTCAGCATCGCGAAGAGCTCGGGAATTACTTTCGTCATCCCTTGCATACTATAGTTCATCATGAAATTCTACTAACTTGGTGATTGTGACTAGAGAATTCTGTCAATCACTATTTTATCTGGAAGATTAACTCCCACTTGATTCAAGCGATTGTAGTACCCAGACAATCTGAGCACATGCTCACTGCTTGAGCTATTCTCCTCCATCTTTTAGCTATAGAACTTGTTGGAGACTTCATATCTCTCAACTCGGGTATTTGCTTGAAATATTAACTTCAATTCCTGGAACATCTCATATGGTCAATGACGTTCAAAACGTCTTTGAAGTCCCGATTCTAAGCCGTTAAGCATGGTGCACTAAACTATCAAGTAGTCATCATATTGAGCTAGCCAAACGTTCATAACGTCTGCATCTGCTCCTGCAATAGGTCTGTCACCTAGCCGTGCATCAAGGACAGAATTCTTCTGTGCAGCAATGAGGATAAACCTCAGATCACGGATCCAATCCGCATCATTGCTACTAACATCTTTCAACTTAGTTTTCTCTAGGAACATATATAAAACATAGGGAAGCAACAACGCGAGCTATTGATCTACAACATAGATATGCTAATACTATCAAGACTAAGTTCATGATAAATTAAAGTTCTATTAATCATATTACTTAAGAACTCCCACTTAGATAGACATCCCTCTAATCCTCTAAGTGATCACGTGATCCATATGAACTAAACCATGTCCGATCATCACGTGAGATGGAGTAGTTTCAACGGTGAACATCACTATGTTGATCATATCTACTATATGATTCACGCTCGACCTTTCGGTCTCCGTGTTCCGATGCCATATCTGTTACATGCTAGGCTCGTCAAGTTTAACCTGAGTATTCCGCGTGTGCAACTGTTTTGCACCCGTTGTATTTGAACGTAGAGCCTATCACACCCGATCATCACGTGGTGTCTCAGCACGAAGAACTTTCGCAACGGTGCATACTCAGGGAGAACACTTATACTTTGATAATTTAGTGAGGGATCATCTTATAATGCTACCGTCAATCAAAGCAAGATAAGATGCATAAAAGATAAACATCACATGCAATCAATATAAGTGATATGATATGGCCATCATCATCTTGTGCTTGTGATCTCCATCTCCGAAGCATCGTCATGATCACCATCGGCACCGGCGCGACACCTTGATCTCCATCGTAGCATCGTTGTCGTCTCGCCAATCTTATGCTTCTACGACTATCGCTACCACTTAGTGATAAAGTAAAGCATTACAGGGTGATTGCATTGCATATAATAAAGCGACAACCATATGGCTCCTGACAGTTGCCGATAACTCGGTTACAAAACATGATCATCTCATACAATAAAATTTAGCATCATGTCTTGACCATATCACATCACAACATGCCCTGCAAAAACAAGTTAGACGTCCTCTACTTTGTTGTTGCAAATTTTACATGGCTGCTAGGGGCTGAGCAAGAACCGTTCTTACCTACGCATCAAAACCACAACGATAGTTTGTCAAGTTGGTGTTGTTTTAACCTTCGCAAGGACCGGGCATAGCCACACTCGGTTCAACTAAAGTTGGAGAAACTGACACCCGCCAGCCACCTGTGTGCAAAGCACGTCGGTAGAACCAGTCTCGCGTAAGCGTACGCGTAATGTCGGTCCCGGCCGCTTCATCCAACAATACCGCCGAACCAAAGTATGACATGCTGGTAAGCAGTATGACTTGTATCGCCCACAACTCACTTGTGTTCTACTCATGCATATAACATCAACGCATAAAACCAGGCTCGGATGCCACTGTTGGGGAACGTAGTAATTTCAAAAAAATTCCTACGCACACGCAAGATCACGGTGATGCATAGCAACGAGATGGGAGAGTGTTGTCTACGTACCCTCGTAGACCGTAAGCGGAAGCGTTACATCAACGCGGTTGATGTAGTCGTACGTCTTCACGATCCGACCGATCCAAGTACCGAAAGCACGGCACCTCCGAGTTCTGCACACGTTCGGCTCGGTGACGTCCTCGCCTTCTCGATCCAGCAAGAGGGGCGAAGTAGTAGATGAGTTCCGGCAGCACGACGGCGTGGTGACGGTGTTGGTGAAGAACAATCTTCGCATGGCTTCTCCTAAGCACTACGAAAACTATGACGGAGGATAAACTAGAGCAGACGGGGTTGCCGGCACACGGCTTGGTGTTTCTTGATCTATCTTGGGTGCTAGCTCTACCCCCTCTATTTATATATTGAGCCTTGGGGTCGAAACTTGGAGTAAAAGCCTCCACAAAGTCGGTTTCACCCAAAAGGCAAGAGTCCTTCTCGGACTCCAGGGCCAGACGCCAGGGACCCTGGCGTCTGGCCCCCGGACTCCGCAAAACTTCCTTTGCGCTTTCCAAAAACCTCGTGGGCTTTCCCCTTTGGCCCAGATAAAGTGTTCTTGTGCCCAAACATTTCAGGAAACATCCGGAACCCCTTCCGATGGATTTCGGAACCTTTCCGGAGATCAAACACTACTATCCACATATCAATCTTTACTTCCGGACCATTCCGGAGTTCCTCGTCATATCCGTGATCTCATCCAAAACTCCGAACAACATTCGGTCACCAACATACATAACTCATAGTACTATATCGTCAACGAACGTTAAGCGTGCGGACCCTATGGGTTCGAGAACTATGTAGACATGACCGGGACACCTCTCTGGTCAATAACCAATAGCGGGACCTGGATGCCCATATTGGCTCCTACATATTCTACAAAGATCTTTATCGGTCAGACCGCATAACAACATACGTTGTTCCCTTTGTCATCGGTATGTTACTTGCTCGAGATTCGATCGTCGGTATCTCAATACCTAGTTCAATCTCGTTACCGGCAAGTCTCTTTACTCGTTCTGTAATACATCATCCCGCAACTAACTCATTAGTTGCAATGCTTGCAAGGCTTATAGTGATGTGCATTACCGAGAGGGCCCAGAGATACCTCTCCGACAATCGGAGTGACAAATCCTAATCTCGAAATACGCCAACCCAACAAGTACCTTCGGAGACACCTGTAGAGCACCTTTATAATCACCCAGGTACGTTGTGACGTTTTGTAGCACACAAAGTGTTCCTCCGGTAAACAGGAGTTGCATAATCTCATAGTCATAGGAACATGTATAAGTCATGAAGAAAGCAGTAGCAACATACTAAACGATCGAGTGCTAAGCTAACGGAATGGGTCAAGTCAATCACATCATTCTCCTAATGATGTGATCCCGTTAATAAAATGACAACTCATGTCTATGGCTAGGAAACATAACCATCTTTGATCAACGAGCTAGTCTAGTAGAGGCATACTAGTGACACTCTGTTTGTCTATGTATTCACACATGTATCATGTTTCCGATTAATACAATTCTAGCATGAATAATAAACATTTATCATGATATAAGGAAATAAATAATAACTTTATTATTGCCCCTAGGGCATATTTCCTTCAGTTTTATGTTTTAATTAGTGTCCGTGCCAAGTAAAACCTATAGGATCTTCTTGGATGATAGTTATTTGATCTTGCTGAAAAAAATCAGAAACTTTCTGCTCACGAAAACTATTGTTAAAAATCACCAGAACGTGATAAAATACTGATTCCAATTGCAGTAGATAAATAAACAAATTATCTAGGTCGTCCTATTTTGGTAGAATTTTTGAGTTACAGAAAGTTTGCGTTTGATACAGATTACTACAGACTGTTCTGTTTTTGACAGATTCTGTTTTTCGTGTGTTGTTTGCTTATTTTGATGAATCTATGGCTAGTATTGGAGGTTATGAACCATAGAGAAGTTGGAATACAGTAGGTTTAACACCAATATAAATAAAGAATGAGTTCATTACAGTACCTTTAAGTGGTGGTTTGTTTTATTTCGCTAACGGAGCTCATGAGATTTTCCGTTGAGTTTTGTGTTGTGAAGTTTTCAAGTTTTGGGTAAAGGTTCGATGGACTATGGAATGAGATTTTCCCCTCTTTCGTCCTCGTTCATCGGTAACTTTACTTGGAGCTACATTTTTATTCACCACATGATATGTGTTTTGCTTGGAGCGTCATTTTATTTTGTTAGTATTTGCTTGCTGTCATTTAGAATAATGTTTTGCATTTCTATTTTCAATAAAAATGTCAAGGATAGCCTTTACCATGCTTATTTTGTAAGTATACATGTTGCTGTTTCAAAACAGAGTTTACTGCTATTGCAAAAATTCCCTAGAAAAGTCAGAATGTGATAAAATGTTGAAACTTTTTGCATAATAAGCTCTGATAAATTTTCTACAGTGTGGTAGAATTTCATAATGTTTTGAGTTAGGGAAGTATGATGAATCTTGCATTCTTTATAGACTGTATTGTTTTGGCAGATTGCTGTTATGTTTGCATTGTTTGCATATGTTTGCTTATTTAATGATTCTATTTGAGGATAGGAGTATTAAATATGCAGAGACATTTAGTATGCAATGTTGAATAATATTTTTTGTGATTTGCTACAGTAGAGAATGATAAGTTTTTTGCATTGGTTTATACTAAGTTATCTCACGAGTTCTTGTTGAGTTTGGTGTGGACGAAGCTTCCGAGATTTAGGAAATCGTGATATAAAAGGAATTAAGGAGACGCAAAAGTTCAAGCTTGGGGATGCCCAAGGCACCCCAAGATAATATTTCAAGAAGTCTCAAGCATCTAAGCTTGGGGATACCCCGGTAGGCATCCCGCCTTTCTTCTTCAACAATTATCGGTTAGTATCGGTTGAGCCTAAGTTTTTGCTTCTTCACATGATGAGTGCTATCCTTGAAATGTAGTTTTATTTTGTTTTGCTTGCTGTTTGAATAAAGTATCAAGATCTGAAATTCTTAAATGAGAGAGAGTCTTCCCATAGCTACATAATTATTTAACTACTCATTAATCTTCACTTATATCTTTTTGGAGTAGTTTGTCATTTACTCGTGTGCTTCACTTATATCCTATGAGTAAATGGTTGAATGAATTGAATATCATAAATCTGAAAGTATATATGTTTCATATGCTTATCCCATGGGGAGTAATGACTTTACATATAAGAAGTAGAGATGGTAAATTTATTGAAGGTTAGCAAACATTGTATTGATCACTTGAACAATTCATGAAAGAATATTGAAGGAAGAGAGATTTCACACATAAATATACTATCTTGGACATCTTTTGTAATTGTGAGCACTCATTAAAATATGACATGCTAAAAGGTTGATGTTGGACAAGGAAGACAACATAATGGGTTATGTTTTCTTATATCCGAAATAAAGTATATTGTCATGGATCGCCCAACACGTTGAGCTTGCCTTTCCCCCTCATGCTAGCCAAATTCTTTGCACCAAGTAGAGATACTACTTGTGCTTCCAAACATCCCTTAAACCAGTATTGCCATGAGAGTCCACCATACCTACCTATGGATTGACTAAGATCCTTCAAGTAAGTTGTCATCGGTGCATGCAATAAAAATTGCTCTCTAAATATGTATGATCTTTTAGTGTGGAGAAAATAAGCTTTATACGATCTTGTGATGTGGAAGCAATAAAAGCAACAGACTGCATAATAAAGGTTCCTATCACAAGTGGCAATATAAAGTGACGCTCCCTCTCATTAAGATTTTGTGCATCCAACTATAAAAAGCGCATGGCAACCTCTGCTTCCCTCTGCGAAGGGCCTATCTTTTATTCTTGTCTTTTACCTTATGCAAGAGTCATGGTGATCTTCACCTTTCCTTTTTACATTTTATTCTTTGGCAAGCACATTGTGTTGGAAAGATTCTGATATATATATATATATATATATATATATATATATATATATATATATATATATCCAATTGGATGTAAGGCATCATGAGCTATTATTGTTGACATTACCCTTGAGGTAAAAGGTTGGGAGGCGAATCTATAAGCCCCTATCTTTCTCTGTGTCTGATTAAAACTTTGAACCCATAAATATCGCGTGAGTGTTAGCAATTGTGAAAGATTAAATGATAGTTGAGTATGTGGAGTTTGCTAAATCAAAGCTCTGACATAGACTCTTCCTGAAAATAGGATGAATTGTAATTGTTTGATGACTAATAACACAGTTTGTTAGTTTTCAAGAAAGTTTATGATCTATACTTTAACATGTGAATAGCTTGCTACTTGATCATGAGAAGCTTTATGAGATGAGCTACTGCTATGATATATAATGATGCTAGAAAAGGTGATTGAAATTATCATTGATCAAACTTGTGCACCGGCTAGCATTCACACTTCATAAATTATTTCTTTTATCATTTACCTACTCGAGGACGAGCAGGAATTAAGCTTGGGGATGCTGATACGTCTCCAACGTATCTATAATTTATGAAGTATTCATGCTATTATATTATCTGTTTTGGATGTTTATGGGCTTTATTATGCACTTTTATATTATTTTTGGGACTAACCTATTAACTGGAGGCCCAGCCCAAATTGCTGTTTTCTTGCCTATTTCAGTGTTTCGAAGAAAAGGAATATCAAACGGAGTCCAAACGGAATGAAACCTTCGGGAGAGTTATTTTTGGAACGGAAGCAATCCAGGAGACTTGGAGTAGACGTCAGGGAAGCTTCGAGGTGGCCACGAGGCAGGGAGGTGCGCCTGCCCCCTGGGCAGGCCCCCACCCTCGTGGGCCCCTCGTGGCTCCCCTGACCGACTTCATTCGCCTATATATATCCATATACCCTAAAAACATCAGGGGAACAGAATAGATCGGGAGTTCCGCCGCCGCAAGCCTCTGTAGCCACCAAAAACCAATCGGGACCCTGTTCCGGCACCCTGCCGGAGGGGTAATCCCTCTCCGGCGGCCATCTTCATCATCCCGGCGCTCTCCATCACGAGGAGGGAGTAGTTCACCCTTGGGGCTGAGGGTATGTACCAGTAGCTATGTGTTTGATCTCTCTCTCTCTCTCGTGTTCTTGAGGTGGTACGATCTTGATGTATCGCGAGCTTTGCTATTATAGTTGGATCTTATGATGTTTCTCCCCCTCTACTCTCTTGTAATGGATTGAGTTTTCCCTTTGAAGTTATCTTATCGGATTGAGTCTTTAAGGATTTGGGAACACTTGATGTATGTCTTGCATGTGCTTATCTGTGGTGACAATGGGATATTCACGTGATCCACTTGATGTATGTATTGGTGATCAACTTGCGGGTTCCGTAACATTGTGAACTTATGCATAGGGGTTGGCACACGTTTTCGTCTTGACTCTCCGGTAGAAACTTTGGGGCACTCTTTGAAGTTCTTTGTGTTGGTTGAATAGATGAATTTGAGATTGTGTGATGCATATCGTATAATCATACCCACGGATACTTGAGGTGACATTGGAGTATCTAGGTGACATTAGGGTTTTGGTTGATTTGTGTCTTAAGGTGTTATTCTAGTACGAACTCTATGATAGATCGAACGGAAAGAATAGCTTCATGTTTTTTTACTACGGACTCTTGAATAGATCGATCAGAAAGGATAACTTTGAGGTGGTTTCGTACCCTACCATAATCTCTTCGTTTGTTCTCCGCTATTAGTGACTTTGGAGTGACTCTTTGTTGCATGTTGAGGGATAGTTATATGATCCAGTTATGTTATTAATGTTGAGAGAACTTGCACTAGTGAAAGTATGAACCCTAAGCCTTGTTTCAACGCATTGCAATACCGTTTATGCTCACTTTTATCAGTAGTTACCTTGATGTTTTTATATTTTCAGATTACAAAACCCCATATCTACCATCCATATTGCACTTGTATCACCATCTCTTCGCCGAACTAGTGCACCTATACAATTTACCATTGTATTGGGTGTGTTGGGGACACAAGAGACTCTTTGTTATTTGGTTCCAGGGTTGTTTGAGAGAGACCATCTTCAACCTACGCCTCCCACGGATTGATAAACCTTAGGTCATCCACTTGAGGGAAATTTGCTACTGTCCTACAAACCTCTGCACTTGGAGGCCCAACAACGTCTACAAGAAGAAGGTTGCGTAGTAGACATCAGTTGTTTGAACCTGATGGATATGAATAAATCTGTAGCATACATTCAAATTCAAATCCAAATCCGGTACAATTTGGAAAAGCAGCGATTAAATTATGGTGAAATTACGCTCTCCAGATTGTTACGGGAAACACGGTTGGTAAAACAAAAACGTTTGCAATATGCACCATAATCCGAGACAGTTCACAGATAGGAAACGTGTGCAAGCATGCACACAGTTGTCGTTTGCAAAGCGTGTGCGATGTCAGACAATATCACAAACGGTGCGGGCAAACTAAACGTTTGTGTTAGTTGCCTTATCGTACACGATTCGCAACCATGAACTGTTTTTGATGAAGTATGCATCGTAAACGTTGCACCACAGAATAGCGTGTGCGATAGTTGTCATGTACGACGATGTTACGACGGTCCGACGTTTCGTAATCCTGTCTGACACTCGTACGACGATTAGCTAATCTTCTTAACGGTGAACCGTTTGTGATGGGTCGCGCGTTCTATAATGGTGAACCGTTTGTGATGGGCCGAGCATCGTAAACGTAGCACCATAGAATACTGACTGCGATGGCAATGCGAGCAGAAACGAGTAGGAGTACTGTAGGGGCCCTATCACCGACGGTTTCTGGGTCGTGTGGGAAGGACCCCCTATCGCCCACTCACTTGGCGACGGTTCCAAATGCCGTCACGGAAAGGGGTTTTAAACCGTTTGTTTAGGACCGACGCGCACCAGTGAGCGTTGCCTCTAAGGTAGGCCCCACATGGTTTGCCTCTTTTTTAACATAACGCGTCAATTTGTTTGTTCACTCGTGGTACACGATCCTCCATCAAGTGGAAAACCAGTACATGTGTCAAATTACCACGTGGGCTGCCTTTTCGTACAGAAATGAGCTCCACCGTGTACCCGCGCGGGTGTGGTTGGGAAAGAGATGGGAGTACGTTCGTCGTGCATGCACCTCTTCTGTTCGTGCACGTCCCCCACCTACATGGGTGTGTGAGAGAGAGATACAAACCTAGACATATGGCGTGTGCGTTCGTGAGTGTTTTTTGTTGGGGGGTGATTTCGTGAAAGTATTTGTGGGAATATGTGTCGATGATATCTCAAACAAAATTTTGACACATGCAATGTGTGTGAAATAGAGACCTATCTATATCATATATAGAGGGGGCGATCCACGAGAAGAGAGGGAGGGGTCATAGATATTGATAGAGTCGAAGAGAGGATCAAGTGGGTGGGTGCAAGGTCGATGAAGAGAGCCATCGAAATTGTGTGAGTAGAAGTCAAAGATATAGGGCGATTGACCTACCAGAACGTCAGAGGGCACAGGGCAAGTTTGTGTGTGGCAGGGAGACATGACTAGAGCGCTCGATGTATTGGTGTGTGTGTGGTGGGAGGCAAAGACCTAACTAGAGAGGTAGATCGACTCGTATATGTGTTGAGAAGGAGAGACCCGGCTATGTCTTGAGGGTCGGTCGACATCCATACATAAGTGAAGGACGGGAAATAGGTTGGGACAGAGAGAGAGGAGAGAGAGAGAGAGAGAGAGAGAGAGAGAGAGAGGGAGGGAGGGAGAGGTAGAGTGCTGGATGGGTGGTGGAGTTGCTTCTCGAAGATGGTGGAAGAGGCCTACTAGACAAACTGAGGGTAGAACTGCAATATTATCAATAAGAGTGGGGATGTGTTTCTGTGCGTGCTGTGTGTGATAGATGTGTCGGGAGGCATGCATGGGTGATGAAGGGGGACCATGTATTTGGTAAGCAGACCTAACTAGATCGGTAGATCAATTGTTGTGTGTCGGAGGAAGGGAGAGACATAACTAATGACGTAGATCGATCGGCGCATGGGGAAAATGAGTTATAACGACCTAGCTAGCTATATGTATAGCAGGAGATCGTTCAATGTACATCCATTTGTTAGAGGCAAATAAGGCCCAGCTAGACGGATAGACGGAGAGAATGGATCTAGGAGGTGGTGCGAGAGGCCTACTAGCTAGATAGGGGGAGGAGTGTGCGATTGTGAGATCGATGAAAATAGGGGCGAGAGTTTACACGTGTGTGGGACCGTATGAGACACGAGGCATGGACAGAGAAAGGAGAAGATGGAAGGTGCATGTGTATGTGGTAGGCAGACATCGCTGGAGAGGTTTATCGATTGGTGTGTGTCGGAAAGGAGTTGTGGAGACCGCAGGAGAACAACCTAAAAAACGAATGTGCACGATGGATAGAATGCTGAGGGAGGTGGAGGGCGAGGAGGGCGTGTGCGTGCACGAGGGGAAGTTAGTGCTAGCTACAAAGGTTAGAGGATTGTGTGGGTGTAAGAGACTAACAAAGATCATAATTCGATATGAAAGTGGATTCATATATTTGAATAGGAGATCATGGTGTTATAAACATGTGCATGCATGAATATTGCGGTGATACACGTGGTGTGGTTTTGGACATGTTATACCATAATGTGATAATGCGTGGCGTTTGCAACTCACAGCTAAATATCGAACAATCTAAACCATACTCTACATCGAGCAATCTCACATTTTATTTGAATTTGTGATAATGTGTGGCGTTTGCAGCTCACAACTAAACATAGAACAATCTAAACCATACTATATATCGAACAATCTCACATTTTTTGAATTTGTGATAATGTGTGGCGTTTGCAACTCACTTCTAAATACTTGTAGGCATAGGGGGCGGGGCACCATACATTATGTGATAAACACATTATACATATGAGACATGGTTTAGATTATGTAGATCTAGCTAGAGATATAAATGTACTGTGATTTGACATCAACATAAAGTGGATTCAAAAATCGAGTTCGAGTTCATATAGTACACATAGTTCATATCTAACTCGACAGTAATCATGTGGTGTGTTGTGAAGATAATATACAAACGATGGTTTAACTTGACCATAATGATGATTGTAGATCTTTTTAAAATAGACAAACGAATTCAAATGGTTTAACTTGATAACAATCATGATTGTATATATTATTCAAATAGAGAAACGAAATCAAATTTAGTTCATATTGAAGTGGTAGTATATATGTTTGGAATGCACTAAAATGTTCATCTAAGTAACAGGTTGCATGCATTATACATGTAGCGAAATATTTTAATTCAACATAACATGAATTCAAAGTTTTGACTGGCATTTGTAGTGCGAATTGATTTGGTACAGTACACGGGACTAGACTCTCTTGTGTGGTGCGAACTGATTTCTTTTTGTTTTTTTGTCGAGGGAAGTGCGAATTGATTTGGTACAGTACACGTTAGGCTTGTCCGGATATTTCAATCCGTGCCTTGTTACCCTGAAATATTTAAGCATGTTTGTCTCGTTGTGCTCCGAAAACTCCCTCCATCTCAACACGCGCCTTGCTATCCCAAAATTACAACGCGTGCGAAAACTCCCACTTCCTGCGAAATCCCGACACGCAAATGCCCGTGATACCCCTGAACCGAAAGAACCGCTTAGCTCAAATTGGTGGGGGTACTTTCATAACTTACCCCACATTTCGGACAAGCGCGTCCCTAAGCCATGGTTCCCCCTCCCATCCCATCGACCCACCCATTTGTAAACCGAGGCCGCGAAAACGCGTGAATCCCCACACCCTCCTCCATCCGCCACTCAACCGGAGCCTCTTCCCCGACGACGTCGTCCACAGCAACACCTCGACGTCCCTCATCCACCGCACCAAATGAGGATCCGCCGTCGATCTCGTCGTCCCGCCAGTTCAGCCACCTCGTCCTCCACCTCCAAGGAGCTGCCCCGATGTTCCCCTCGTCTTTCGCGCCACCTCCATTCCCACACCACCGTCTTCACCTGCACCACTGGAAGAGCAGCATCATCACCGTTTCCTCGGATGAAGTTGAGGCCTAATTGGCGCCACCAAAAAGTTTCTACACTAACCGCCGCATTTTCTTCTTGATTCGATCTCACGGTGTTGCCGGCGCTCGGTCCCGAGTCGACATGGCGCGGCTCCATTCATGACAGCGTCGCCGGCCACTTCCTCCTCGGCGTCACTCCCTCAGCGGCGACGTCCACATCAGTAGGAGCTGCTGCTGCTTTGGCTCTCGCTCGCGCTGCTGCTCTGCTCTTGCTCTCGGTCCCCTGCCTGGTCTGCTCTTGCTCTTGCTCATGCTCATGCTGCTGCTCTCGCCCTTGCTCTTGCTTGCGCTGCTGGTCTCGCTCTTGCTCTTGCTCTTGTTGCTGCTCTACACTTGCGCGCTCTGCTGTTGCACGAGCAGCAGATCCTGCTCTCCCTCGAGCCCCTGCAGCTGCTACCCGAGATGCTCCTACACGACCAGTTGCCCCGGCTCTCGCACGCGTTGCTGCTCCGGGCGCGGCGGCTGCTGCTGCTACTGCTTTTCTGCTGCTAGTGCATTCCGTTTCGACAGTAAAATTTAGTTTCGACAGCAAAATTCAGTTTCGACAGCAAAATTGAGTTTCGACAGTTAAATTCAATTTCGATAGTTGAATTCAGTTTCGACAGTTAAGTTCAGAGATGAGCGGCTGGTGTATTTTACATCTAGCACTTTGTGGTTATGTATTTTACATCATCTACTGGAGATTCTATTAGAATTCCACTCAGGTTAACATTGTCTCTCTTGTCCTGCTTCAGCCTCGCCGTCGTACAACTCATCGGAGCTGCTCCAACGACGAAACCCTCCATCATAGCGGAGCAGTACCCCGGCTTCATCTCCAGGCGCCTAAGATCTTCTTCCCCTCCTCCAACAGCCAAATCAGCCGGAGCATCCTCACCGACCAACCCAATCACGCTGAGATCGACATGGCTTCGCCAAAGAGGTTGTACACTTGTTGCATCTCTTTTTTACTCTACATATTATATATATTGTCCACTGAGCACACGTAGTAACGCGAAATACGATTAGTTTCTCCTACTATATGACAAGCAGTGAGGTACCAGGCAACTTAGCTATCCGTGATGGACTCTCTTGAACGCCATCATTATTTATCTCTACGTGTTTGAGCTGTGCATTTGTAGATGGGCCTGGGAGTTGAGCTAGTAGGGCAGTGGCCTGGGTCCAAAGTAGTAGAAGTAGCACAAAAACATTTTTTGAGTGTAGGCTTTTCCATGCTCAAGCCTGCCTACTAGAATCGCCAGTGCTTGAAAGGAAAAGTGAAGGAAAAACATAGGAATTGGAAAGTTTCCTATGGTGCTACTATTCATGCATTTGGTTCAAATGAATGGAGCAAAGGAAAACTGTAGGATTTGTTCCTTTAGTGTCCTCCTTTTCAAATTCCTATTCATGAAGCACAAGACTAAGAGATAGTAGTATAATAGCATTATAACCGTACATTTTTTGTGGTTTGACTTAATCTCACCCCATGCTTCTTTACATCCTGTGATCTTCCAATTCTTGTGAACCAAACACCCAGATTGGCAGAAATCATGTGTTTTTAAATTCTCTGTTTTGCACGTGCATTCCTATCCTATTCCTGTGTATTTCCTATCCTTGCATTGTTAGAATCCTCAAATTCAAACAAACCTTACACAATTACTTCTGTTACAGATATGTGTCAAAGAAAACCTTGTGTGGTTTGTCCCACTCCTGCTGCACCGTCGTCCACCCCAGCTCAACTACTCCAATGACAGAAGGGTCCACCACAGCAGGGATCCGGCCTCCAGACTATCTTTCGCCACCTCAGATCTTCTTCCCCGCGGCTGGCAGCCACGACAACTTCAATGCCATCATCAACCGAGCAGATGACCTCGAGGACTACACGGGTCCGCAAGAGAGGTCACACTCTTTCGTGTCTGCTTACGTTATGCATCACTTAATATTACATGCTACTATATCGTCCTGTTCACCGATTAGACTCTGAGTCAGCTCCAAACTAATGCTCAAACTTGAGTTTTTAAATGGTTGTGGGGTACATAACGGGGCCGCAAGCAATAGTATCTATCTACTATCTAGTTAATCTCTGGTGTCTACTATGAGTTTCATGTTGGTGGGAAACAAACAGTAAAGAAGCCATTATCTGTATTTTTTAACTGAAGCCATTATCTACCTGCTATCATTGGTTTTGGGTCTATCCACAGGTTGCTACCATCACTTGGGTTTCTGCATGCACTCCTTACATAATCTCACTATGTTTTATTCCTATGCATGTCAGTTATTGTACACAATGGAACTGAACATGTAGAGCAAAAGAGACGAGCCTTGCATGGCAATAAAATTTCATGCAGACGTCGCTCCATGGTGGGCCCAAAGGCAGCCCGCCCTCCACCCATTTCGGATTGTAATCAAGAGGAAGATAACTGTTCTGAGGGGGATTCAGAAGGAGAAGACCACTCCTATTTACCCCCTGAGGTCTTCGCTCTAACTTGGCATGTTGATGTTGGTAATATCATGCATATGCTGCCTTGCATTGCTTACTTTATACATCAAATATGTCATCTGCTTAGTTTAGACATGCTTTGTGTGAATGCCATCTATTTAGTTTCTTTATCGTATATGTGAATTATGCAACGCCATCTTGTTTAGCCAGGCATTATATATGTGAATTTTGCAATGCCATCCTTCTTAATCAGTCATCTTATATGTGAATTATATCATGCCATCCTTTTTTTTCATTACGTATTACATTTGTCAACAATGTTAGTACATTCAACTACTCTTCGTGCGCATCAGCCATTTGACACGGAAATTCTGGAGTGAAAACAAGGTCTTCAGAGCAGACTATGTTATCTGACAAAGCGCATATCTCGTTGGTTACGGATAGCTCCTCAGAGGAGGATTTAGAGGCAGATGACCAGTCCTATCCCCCCCCCCCCCGAGGTGTATGCTCTAACTTGGCAGGGTTATGTTGCTAATATCATGCGTATGGTGTCTTGCATTGCTATGTCATTTGCTTAGTTTAGACATGCTTTTGTGAATGCCACTTGTTTAGTGTCTAATTACCATATATGTGAATTATGCAATGCCATCTTATTGCAAGACATTATATATGTGAATTATGCAATGCTATCTAGTTGCAAGACATTATAAATGTGAATTATGCAATGCCATGTTGTTTAGCCAATCATCATATATGTGAATTATATCATGCTATCCTTTTTTTGTATTGCGTGTTCCATTTGTCGACAATGTTTGTATATTCAACTACTCTTCCTGTGCATCAGCCATTTGAAGCGGCGATGGAAGTATCTGGAGTGAAAACAAGGTATTCAGAGCAGACAATGCTACCTGCTGAAGCAGACATCTTGCTGGTTACAGATAGCTCCTCAGAGGAGGATTCAGAGACAGATGACCAGTCCTATTTCCCCCCTGAGGTCTATGCTCAAACTTGGTAGGGTTATATTACTCATGTCATGCATGTTGTCTTGCATTGCTTAGTTTTTACATCATATATGCGATTTCCCTCTGCTTACTTGCTTAGTATATAAATCATATATTTGAATTATATCATGCCATCATGTTTGCATAGACAGCATCTATATGAATTATGGCATGCCAACCCATTTAATAAAGACATCATATAGTTATATCATCTCATCCTGTTTAGTGTTTACAGTCATCATATTCTGAATCATGTCATTCTATCCGTGAATTATATCATGCTATCATGTTTCCATAGGCGGCATGTATGTGAATTATGGCATGCCAACCTATTTAATAAATACATTATATAGTTATATCATGTCATCCTGTTTACATAGTCATCATATTTTGAACTGTGTCTTTCCATCCTTTTTAGTTAGCCATCATATATGTGAAATTGTGTCATGCTATCATGATTAGTTAGTCATCATATATGTGAAATTGTGTCATGCTATCCTGTTTGGTTAGACAACATAAATGTGAATTATTTCATGCCCTCTTTTATTCCCCACTATCCATTGCACCTGTCTATAATATAATGTCTGTACATTCAATTACTTTTCTTGTTTATCAGTCATTTGAACTAGAGAGAGTGATGGCAGTACCTAAGGGAGTAACAACATGGTCTTCGAAAAGATAGTGCTACCAATCGATGCAGATAGAACCACAGTTGTACTTGCCCAAGAACCAGCCCCACCACACATAACCCAGACTCTCGCAGATTGTACCCCTACCCAGTTGGACAGAGAACCAGCTACATCCGTTCTAACCCCAACCCCAGCAGATAGTAACCCAGTTCCAGTTGACACAGCACTGTCTCCACCACAGAGCATCCAAACATGAGCAGTTAGTAAGGGAACTGCAGTGCCCAAAGCACGAGGACCACCACTCCGAAGCCCAACTCAATGCTTAAAGCAAAAGAAGAATTGTTCTCAGGTCAGATTCTGTAGCTATGGTTCATACTCCTTTGCTCTTGCATCACTGTATTTACTCATACCAACTATTTTCAAATTTGAAGGATGGAATTGAAACTCCAATGGCGCAACAGGTATGTTTTAAACCTGTTTCTTTAACTGGTTTTCTGTTGTAACTTGCTCTATGTTGATTTCAGTTTCAATTGAATAAACAGTTATGTTCTCATGTCATGCACATTACAAGTGTTGTTATTGCTCTGTAGTTTCCCACACTTATATTCTGTCTATTCTGCTTTGTCTTAAACAGATATTATTTGAACTATGTCTTTATCTTGATTTGGCAACAAAAACTTGAATGATATAGACCATACAGTGACCATGGTACATAGATATATGTTTGTTTCATGATGTTATCCTGTGCACTTTACTACTGAACTGATTTACCAAAATGAGTTTCATATACAACATAGTAAACCTGTGATGTGTCTGCTTGTTTCTCTTTTAGAATGCGGACAAAATATTGGAGAAGAGTACCCCGTTATGCAATGGTAAATGAAGTAATGCAGATAAGGTTCAAGATAGTGAGACATCCCTGTTGGTCTCCAAGAAAGCTGATAAAAACTATCTTGACGACAGTGAGACAACCCAAAAGTCCTATCTTGATGTAGTGTTCGAGTTACTGGCCACTACTGCTGGCACAAACTCTTCGAACTCGCTGCCTAAATCAATTCGTCTTCTTGAGTCTCAACTTCAAGTTGAAAGACATCGATCAGATGTGCTGCGACACGAAGCCGAAGGACTGAGGAAGTCCCTGCAGAATTCAGATGCATACTTTCTGGTGAAACAGCAAGCGCTGGAGGATTTAAGCGCCAAACAAGAGAAAATTAATAAGCTTGCTAAGCATCTTGCCAGCATCATAGGTACCTAGAATATTGTTTCTTGAGCTCTTCTGAAGTGGTTTCAGTTCTGGACTTGTTTTGCTGCGGCGTTTATTTGCACTGGTCGCCAACTTTGACAACCAATGTATGTGATATGCTGCTTTGTTCCCTATATTTGCACTGGTGGCAAACTTTGATGCCCAGTGGATGTAATATGTGTAATAGCCGTGATAGCCTAGCGTAAGTTGCTTGCTTATTTATTTCCTTGTTGTCTTGTTTATTCGTTTGCTTGTAGTCAGTGCAGTTCTTTTTCCGCGGTTTGCTAGTGGCCGCAATAACCTATTTTTAAAAACTAGGCCACAATAAGCATGGGCTACATATTTACTGTAGTGACCATGGGCCTCCTACGGGCCGTAGAAACAATGGGCCTTCTACGGGCCATAAAACAATGGGCCTTCTACGGGCCGTATGGTCCATTGGCCAAACATGGGCCAATAACAGACCGCATTATGGGTCGTAAACGGGTTAGAGTTGGAATCATCCGTTCATGGGCCGACCATAACGGGCCGTCGTGAATCGGCCGTATTTGATGACGCTATGAAAATGGCCCAACGGATTAACGGGCCACAAACGGGCCGACTGTAACCACGGGCTGAATTTGGCCCACAAGCAAAAAAGGCCAGTAATGGGCCATAAGTAACCGAATGCTGGAAATGAGCCCAAAAATAAATGAGCCCTGAGAAGGCCGATAGATAACACGGGTTGGAAACGGCCCAATGGAATAATGGGCCGTTAATGGGTATAAAGCGGTACATTGTTCATTACGGGCCAGTTTCAACACGGGCCATTAATGGGCCAAGAGTTACAAAGGGCCTCATATGGGCCGAAAGACGTCATGGGCCATACATGGACCGGAAGTTACAACGGGCTGGAATCATATTGGACGGCCCAGATGAAGTTACTGTGATTAATTCGGATAGGCCGTAATGGGCCGCGAGTTAGCAGGCCGTAAATGGGCTATATACGAACAGGCCGTTAACAGGCTTTCCGTGGGCCGGCCCGCTAACTTTTGACCAAGTCAAATGGGCCGGCCTTTTCACCGGAATGGGCCTCTGTTGGGCTATTCCATGTGTCAACGTATCATAGGCGCCTCCTGTCTAATGAGTGGATGACATCTGACAACGATGAGCCGACACGTGGTTCCTCTGGCCATTGAGAATTTTACACGTGGAAAATCCCCATTGGTCCGGGCTGTTAACGGGTTATCGGATCCAAAACCGGACCCGATAGCTTAATGGTGACCCATTACAATGGATGCCACATGTCGATTACCCTTGAGAAAAGCACTTCCATGATGCACCATTTATCGTCATGGAAGTGGACACTTCCGTGATGATAATTTTGATAATGTCATGGAACACTTCTACGACAGCACAGGTATGACTATCCTGATTCTGTCATAAAATCGTCATGGATGTACATGCATCACAGAAAATGTGACCTACTGTGACAAACACGTATCATCACGGAAGTGTATTTTTTTGTAGTGGGGGTTACCACTTTTACATAAAGCATTGTTGTGTTCACACCATTAGAGTTGCTTTAGCTCAATTCTTAGAGCAAAGCTCCCCCTAGATGTGATATCCCCCCTAAGAGGGATGAACTAACCTTGGGTTTTGTCGATGATGACTTCATGTAGGTGCTGAAGATGTAGATGCTCAATGTTGATGTAGATCATTTGAAGCAATCCATTTGAGTGAGTTGCACTTTCAATACCTACATGGGTTAGTCCCACAAGGAACACACAAGGATATCCATAGACATAGTGTGAAATACACATATGATGATGTCCATGAAAGCATTAGGTTACCTTGTCCCTTGTCTTTACCAACAAGAGGGTTTGTGACTCCTTGAACTAGTGCAAGATATGAAAGTTGATTGCACTTGTCCTTGCCAAAATGAATATGAGTGAAGTGTGTTGGTGGAGTCACCCTCAAGAACTCTCTAGTTCTTCTTCTTTGGGGCCCACATCAACTTGATGGGGATCCTTGGAGTTGTAGTCGTACTTGATGAAGTAGAACTTGATGTAGTCTTGGGAACCCACTTGACCAAGGCCTTTGGAGCTTCTTCAAATGAATCAATCTCTTCTTGAAGCTTGTCCTTGCCTTTTAGTTTGTGGTCTTGTGGTGGAAGATCATCTTGAGCTTGTGTTCCCTTGAAAGAAGTGAGATCATACTTCTCTTGTTGAGGAACAAACTTCGTCTTGGGGTATTGATCTTCTTCCTACTCAACTCCATTGGCATTGAACTTGCGTTCAAAACCAACACCTTGATTCTTCCGGTGCCTTCCTTGCTTGCATACACTTTCTTCAAATTTCTTACTTCCGGCAAGGCTCTTGGAAACACCTTTCTCTATAATTCCCTTCAATAGCTATTTTCTTGCTCAAGTGTAACTTGGCTAAGAGAATCATTAGTGGAATCAAGAGAACTACTAGAAGCAACAATATTGGATTTAGCATGATTATTGTTACTACTAGAAGAAGAATCTTTCTTGCTCTTGTTGCTAGATTTTACTTGTGGCATGTAAGTAGACAAGAGTAAACGCTCGGCAATGTAAGAAAAACTTTTCTTACGAATATCATCATTGATTGCTTTTAAGAACCCATGCTCTTGCTCTAAATTGAGCTTTTCAAAGCGTAGCTTCTCATGAGTCTTTAAAAGCTCTCGATGATCCTCTAAGTTAGTTTTCATGAGCTAACTTAAGAGTGTTTAGTTCTTTAGTTAGACGCTCAATCTCCTTCTTATCATTGTCATTCGCTTCATCTTGATTAGCATGATTAATAGCAATTTCATCATAGTTTTCATCACTAGTGTTATGAACATGTAAATCATCATCACCTAGCAAATCATCTTCATCACTATTGAAATCAACATACTCGAGGTGTGATACCTTGGAGCCTTTAGCCATGAAGCATCTTCCAATCCCTTCATTTGGTGAGTCGAATATGTCGTAGGAGTTGGATGACACAAGTGCAAGACCAGCAACACCTTCATCTTGAGTATATTCGGAGTCGGAGTGATAACTTCTCTCGGAGTAGTTGTCGGAGTCGGAACCGGATACACATTTACCAACATGAGCTTGATGTCTTCATCTTCTGTAGCTCTTTGATGACTTGTCCTTCCTTTCTGAATCCTTGCTTCTATGAGAGGGTCTTCGTTCATAACGATCATATCTACTCCTTCTCTCTCTTGGTGGTGATTCATCTCTTTTACTTCTCCTTTTAGGTGAGTCTTCTCTTCTTTTGTAGGGAGCCGTACACTCATTGGAGTAGTGTCTGGGTCTTCCACAATTCTAGCAATTGCGATCACGACTAGAAGATCTTTTGTCATTGTAGGACCTTGACTTGGAACTTCTCTCTTTGCTTCTACTCTTGTAGAACTTGTTGAAGTTCTTAACCATTAAGCTCAATTCTTCATTGAAGACTTGTTTCTCACTTGATGTTGTAGGAGCATCACATGAAGCCTTGTAAGCACCACTAGACTTGTTGTGAAGCTCTTCCTTATCCTTAAGTGACATCTCATGAGCAATAATTCTACCAATCACTTCCGTTGGCTTGAGATCTTTGTAATTGGGCATCATTCGGATCAAGGTGTACACGGTGTCATATTTTCCATCCAAGGCTCTTAGGATCTTCTTGATGATGAATCAGTCGGTCATCTCTTTGCTTCCTAAGCCGGCAATCTCATTTGTGATGAGAGCAAGACTAGAGTATATCTCAGCGATTCCTTCACCCTCCTTCGTTTTGAAATTGTCAAGTTGACTTTGAAGCACATCCAATTTCGATTCCTTGACGGACTCGGTACCTTCGTGCATATCAACTAAAGTATCCCAAATTTCCTTTGCATTCTCAAGGCGGCTGATTTTGTTGAATTCTCCGGGGCACAATCCATTGAAAATAATATCGCAAGCTTGAGCATTGTATTGCAACATCTTCAATTCTTCCACGGATGCTTCACGATCCGGTTCTCTTCCATCCTCGAAGTATTCACCTTGCAAACCAATATGAACAATAGCCCAAACGGCGGGGTTATGACCAAGAATCTGCATTTTCATATTATGCTTCCAACTAGCAAAATTAGTACCATCAAAGTAAGGACCTCTATGGTGGTAATTTCCCTCGCTAGATGCCATACTCTCCTAGGTTGTGAAACCAAGGCTGCGATCACCAAAGCAATGGAAATCAAGGCAAATGGAGACCAAAGCTCTGATACCACTTGTAGGATCAAAAGTAGGTCTAGAGGGGGTGATTAGACTACTTGACCAAATAACAATCTAGCCTTTTCCCAATTTTAAGTCTTGGCAGATTTTAGCAACTTAGCACAACTCAAGCAATCAACCTACACATGCAATTCTAAGAGTGTAGCGGCAGAAAGTAAAGCATTGCATATGAAGGTAAAGGGAAGGGTTTGGAGAAGGCAAACGCAATGTAGACACAGAGATTTTTTGCGTGGTTCCGATAGGTGGTGCTATCATACGTCCACATTGATGGAGACTTCAACCCACGAAGGGTAACGGCTGCGCGAGTCCACGGAGGGCTCCACCCACGAAGGGTCCATGAAGAAGCAACCTTGTCTATCCCACCATGGCCATCGCCCACTAAGGACTTGCCTCACTTGGGTAGATCTTCACGAAGTAGGCGATCTCCTTGCCCTTACAAACTCCTTGGTTCAACTCCGCAATCTTGTCGGAGGCTCCCAAGTGACACCTAACCAATCTAGGAGACACCACTCTCCAAAAGGTAATAGATGGTGTGTTGATGATGAAATCCTTGCTCTTGTGCTTCAAATGATAGTCTCCCCAACACTCAACTCTCTCTCACGGATTTGGCTATGGTGGGAAGATGATTTGAGTGGAAAGTAACTTGGGAAGGCTAGAGATCAAGATTCTTGTGGTTGGATTGGAATGTCTTGGTCTCAACATATGAGTAGGTGGTTCTCTCTCAGAAAATGAGTAGTGGAAGTGTAGGCACGTTCTGATGGCTCTCTCTTGAATAGAGAAGGGGGTGGAGGGGTATATATAGCCGCCACACAAAATCCAACCGTTACACACAATTGACCCAACTCGGTCAGACCGAATAGAAGAACTCGGTGAGATCCTTCAGTTCAAAATGTGAGGTTTTGGAATCTCCGTGGGACCGACATGATCAACTCAGTGGGACCGATGTGCTAGGGCTAGGGAAAAACCTCATCTCGGTGTGAGCGATTGCATGAACTCGGTGGGACCGATTTCAGCAATGCGCTAACAGAGAGTTGGTCAGGCAAACTCGGCGGGATTGATCGCTCATTTCGGTAAGACCGAAACGTTACGAAGGGAAACAGAGAGTTTGCATTGCGAACTTGGTGGGACCGATCGCTCATTTCCGTACGACTGAAACGTTACGAAGGGAAACAGAGAGTTTGCAGTGCCATCTCGGTGAGACCGAGATCTGTATCGGTGAGACCGGATTGTCTAGGGTTTCAGGCAGTGGCTATGTCAAAAGAACTCGGTGGCGCCGGAAAGATAAAATCGGTGGGGTCGAGTTTGACTTTAGGTTTTGGACATATTTGGAAATGAGAAAGTGGCTGAGGGTTATGGAGCAATATCACTCAACACTTTGAGCAAGTAGACCATTAAGCAACATCTCATCCCCTTTTAATAGTATTGGCTTTCCTATGGACTCAATGTGATCTTGGATCACTAAAATGAAAATGAAGAGTCTTGAGCTTTTGCCAATCTTTGTCCTTAGCATTTTTAGGGGTCCACATCTCTAGTCCATGCCATGCCAATCATTGAAATTTCTGAAATATTTAACTTGAATGGATATTAGCTCAATGAGCTATATGTTGTTATGAATTACCAAAACCACCCGGGGATTAGTTGCATTTTCAAACTCCTAATAATTATGACTGTATCCAGGCAATGATCATTATATAGGCATCACGTCCAAGATTAGTAGACCGACTCCTGCATGCATCTCATACTATTACTCCACATATCGACCGCTATCCAGCATGCATCTAGTGTATTAAGTTCATGGTGAAACGGGGTAATGCAATAAGAACGATGACATGATGTAGACAAGATCTATTCATGTAGGAATAGACCCCATCTTGTTATCCTTAATAGCAACGATACATACATGTCATGTCCCCTTCTGTCACTGGGATTGAGCACCGTAAGATCGAACCCATCACAAAGCACCTCTTCCCATGGCAAGAAAAATTGATCTAGTTGGCCTAACTAAATCAAAGATTCGAAGAAGAAATACGAGGCTATAAGTAATCATGCATATAAGAGATCAAAACTCAAATAGCTTTCATGGATAAAATAGATCTGATCATAAACTCAAAGTTCATCAGATCCCAACAAACACACCGCAAAAAGAGTTACATCAAATAGATCTTCAAGAGACCCTTGTATTGAGAATCAAAAGAGAGAGAGGAAGCCATCTAGCTACTAACTACGGACCTGAAGTTCTACAATGAACTACTCACGCATCATCGGAGAGGCACCAATGAGGATGATGAACCCCTCCGTGATGGTATCTAGATTGGATCTGGTGTTTCTAGAACTTGCAGCGGCTGGAATTGTGTTTCATCAACTCCCCTGGTTTTTTTGGATTTTTGGGGTATTTATAGAGCAAAGAGGCGGTGCGGTGAGGCGGTCGAGGTGGTCACAACCCACCAGGGTGCGCCTGGGCCCCCAGGCGCGCCCAGGTGGTTTGTGCTCCCCTCGGAGCCCCCCTCTGGTACTTCTTTGTCCCATCGTCTGTCTTCTGGTCCAGAAAGAAACTCCAAAAATTTGCTGCGTTTGGACTCCGTATTGATTTTCTGCGAAGTAAAAAGCATGCAAAAAACAACAACTGGCACTATGTTAATAGGTTAGTCCCAAAAAAAGATATAAAGTTGCTATAAAATGATTGTAAAACATCCAAGAATGATAATATAATAGAATGGAACAATCAAAAGTTATAGATACGTTGGAGACGTATCAGCCTCCCTTTTTGGGCCCAAGTGGCCCAATATCCTTTGCACCACTTGTCCTTTTAAGGCCTGTCGATATTTAATTAAATATAAAAGCCTCCTAACTATTTTTAAAGCCTTTTATTTTAATTTAACATCTCTGGAAACATTTTCCACCTATATATCATTTATCAGTATTACCTCGTAAACCCCGAAACCCTTCCGGTGACCCCGAAACGCTTCCAGTTCCTCTCGAAACTATTTCGAATATTAATGAAACTATTTCATAAAATTTTCCTCATTACTCTTGTCCTGCTAACACTCAGCAGATGTGATTACCTTAAGCTTGTGACCCTACAGGTTCAGTAAAACAAAGATATGAACAAAACCCCTTTCGTTCAATGACCGATAGCGAAACTATGGACATCCATATCGATCCATATACGAATACATGAATGACATTCGAGTGAACATTTGGTTGTCATGTGCTATTCCATTTGCTTCGTGATACTTTACAAAATCCGAGGTGAGATGTATCGGTATCCTCTTGAGTCAACTTCATGCTCACTATACCGGTCTCCTCATTACTAGTTTTGTTCTTCTTTCTCGTTGACATGTTCTGACATCCCTGTGACCTAGTCACCTATGTCTAGCCAGATGATGATGAAAGCCGTCACACCGAGAGGGCCCTAAGAATATCTCTCCATCGTCGGAGGAGCAAACCTCACTCTTGAGCTATTTAGTCCCTTGTCAAATGTTTCGAAGAACCTGTAAGTTGTCGTTATGATCACCGTGTTACAAATGACGTTTGAGCAACCCCAAAGTCCATCATACTGTAAGAAGTAACTATGATACTCTCATGGTCTAAGGAATTAAATAAAACGTTAATTCTCTGTGTTACAACAATTAACTTGTGACAGATGCATCTAAAAGTATAACAAACAAGTTTGGGTCGATTCAATATGACCGTTCTTCCAACGTCATATTCTCAAAGTTGTTTTAGGACTATTGTTATACTTAACGATATCCTATCCGGAAACATGATCACAAACAACACTTGAGCTAGTCTTAGAGGCGAGACTAGGAATCCGATTTTACCATTTATCACTCCACGCGTGCATATGAGTTTTACACTGAATCGCACATTCCAGGATCATGACAGTTATAACATAGAATATAAACTCTTAATTATAAACACAAAAATATAATAATATAATATTATTGCTTCTAGGGCACATGTCCAAGACCTCTTCGCCCTAGTGGTGGAGGTGACATGACCAAAAGAAGATTTCGATCGCCCGGGTGTGACTTAGAATTTAATCTACTTACCAAACATGACTTACTTTTAACTACAATTGGAGAAAATAAATAGAAAAAACCAGTACAACACAATTCATATCCCTAAATCCTTCTACACGTATTACAAAATAAACCGTCTCTCTCCCACAATACGATTGTTGTGTTTGCTGAAGACCTTGGCACCACATGCGAATGCTAACATGGTTTATGTTTTCAATCAGCCTTGTAAAAGCGGTACCACTAAAATTAAGATAACATATCAAGATCATCTGATAAAAATGAATTGGATATCTCGGGGTAAATAAGATGAAATTCCATGATACATCAAAAGGCACGCATCAATCATATCATAACAACAAAGTGCTCTCTCTTTCGGTGCCTATTTGACTCAAAGGCTATATCTAGATGGATTTTGAAGGATTCTGATTTTTAGTAACTTTTCCTACACGAGTTGTTTGATTTGTAGGATTGCAATTCATCAAAATATCCCCATATTTTTCCTTCGTAATAGATTTCATACGAAATTTTTTGTCAACTTTACCGCATGTGAAGAATATTACTTTATTTTGTGCACAGTCAAATGAACATACAAATCATGTAGTATTCAGTATGTCATTACATTGTACTCATGGTTTTTTCCTATTCTTGATTTTTAGAAGTCATGGAAACTTGTGTTCTGAAGCTCTACTCGATGAATCCAAAGGTATTTAACTTTTGAGTAGCTTACTTATGTTTATTATTAGTGATTAAAAATGGCCAAACCCTTAGCAATGGGGAATGGTATGTTTGGTTGACCAAAATCAACCTTACCATTTTTTTTATCATGAACAAAATATGGGCTAGTCATTTTTTTGCGGAGTTGGATTTGGCTCAAGGCAAACATGTTGGAGAGATAAACGGCATGTTTGGCATCCACCTCAGAGTAATCGCCCTATGTTGGTGGAACAAGGCGATGGTGACAAGGATGTGTGATGTAGTGACAATATCGTACATTCAACATGGCATCTTGGGGAGATACTCCGTATACGCTGGTGCAGCGAATAGAGATACGCTTTTGGATTTCCTTTTCCTCTCTTTGCTTCTTTTGATGAAGACCGTGAGTTCCCCGAAAAAAAAAAAGATGAAGACCGTGACTAAATCATACTCTATCAAGTCATGTGAAGCAGCTTTGGTGTAAGCCTTTTTCTCTGCTCATATGTCACTGACCATACTTTGGGATAAAGTATTATCGGAGCTCAAAACTGGTTGTTTTATTTACAGGAGAAAAATACTTACTTCGTTCCTAAATATTTGTCTTTCTGGATATTTCACCAAGTGACTATATACGAAGCAAAATGAGTGAATCTACATTTTAAAATATGTCTATATACATCCATATGTAATAGTCCATTTGAAATCTCTAGAAAGACTTATATTGAGGGAGTATTAGTCTACAATAGTACCAACATGCTAAGTATAATATTTGGTCAAGTTAATGCTGCAGAGCCAATTGGCCCAAGTCTGTACAACTCACTTGATAAAAATCTTATCACTGAAATAGCAAATAGCACTGCAGGATTGAACGAGTCTCCAAACAAGTCGGTCAATGACGGAGGAAATATGATTGAGCACTGGGCTTCAAGTGGCCGGTGCTGTTTCCCAGTCTTCTCGTCAACGGTGCTTTTTGATTTTGATGTTGTTGTTTGCATTACTTGGTTGAACGAAAGGGCAAAAGAGAAGGGCGAAGCGCACGCTGGACGGACAGAGGCCATTATTATCGGGAGTGCTCGTCGCTCACCACCAGTGCACCGTGCAGTGCTCCTCCCACCAACGCCAAGCAGCCAAGTCGCTGCGTGACAAGCCTCGATTGCGACCTCGTCGCCAAGATTACATTTTTCACATTTTGTGCCCTCAGGGAGGATTGGCTACTGCAGCTCGGGGACCCAACTGTCAGTGTGAATACTTGATACTCCGGCCCTCAATTTAGACAGTTTGATTGATAGTAGTAACATTTTTCCAGTGGTAGAAGTATTGCTTAGGCGACCCATTTCCCGTGTCTGTTTGGGTCACCGCGGACAAAAACGCCGGCCCAACGCACTGACCCAAATCCAAAATACGCCTACTTCGTGTTCGTGTCGACGCATTTCCGGGCCGCAATTTAGACCTGAAATGCATCGGTGCGGACGCGCCACACGTTTCCTCGGTGTTCGCCCCGGTCTCACCTGTCGGCCTGCCAACCACCACATGCGGTCGTATTTAACGCGGCCACCTACCGCAGGCCCACATGTCAGCGACTGGAAGCTAGGGGGCGTCCTTTTTTAATCCACGAGTGCAGGGGGGCTCACCCACTTCCACTTCGGCTACCCGTCCACTTCTAGCCTCGTGCTCCCTCGATGGCGACACAGCAAACCCTAGCCATGGGCTTCTTCGGCGGCTCCGGCAAGAACAAGGGGAAGCTTCACCCCTGGCACTTTCTTCTCCCGCGTGTTTCCTCCGCCGCCGGTAGCGGCTGCATATTCCGATGCACCAAGTGCGGTGGCACTAGCAATACAGGTCGCAGCTGCGGTACTCAGACGTGACTGCCGCACGACTGACTTCTGGATCCGCAGCGGATCCCGATGCCGGCGGTGCCACGGACGCAGCAGGCGCACGAAGAGCTGGTGTGCACCAGTGCGAGCTGCTCACGCCGAAGTAGCGTCGCATGCCGGAGTATGTGTCGGACTCCCCCGATTGGGAGGTCTGGTTTGCCCTCGAACACGAGGAGCAACTACGCCGCGGCGTCCAGCACCAACACACCAACCCCCCACCTCCCCCATGCGTCAAGCCGGTGGAGGAGGAGGCTGACTACCAGGCGGCGCTGGCGGCGGCCATGCAGACCTCTATCAAGGAGGAGCGGCGCAAGGCGGAGGTGAAGGAGGCGGACTACCAGGCGAGGCTGGCGGAGGCCCTCGCCCTCTTTGCAGCGGCGACTGAGTGGTGCCGCCGTCGCCGCCGAGGCTCACCCCTGGTCGCCTAAGGCCGAGCCGACCGACCGCTACATCTGTACTGGCCAGCTGCCGACTGGACCAAAAGCTCTTAGCTCGCGAGCTTAATGATCGCTTGATAGTTCGGGTCGTTAAGCTCGTAGCTCGCTTCTTAATGAACAGAGTCAATCATTAATTTTAGCTCGTTAAGCTTAACGAGCTTAACGAGCGAGCTAACGAGTTTCACGAGTAGCTCGTTAAGCTCGTTAGTAACGACACAACACATATTTTTATCTTATGTGATAAACTTTTTGTGTCTTCCCAGCCCATCTATTCAATCTAATCAACATATGAGGCAACAAACTACTGCATTTCTTTTTGTAGTCACCATATTTCATCTTGAAAACCACACCTACACATTCATCCTGGATACCGTAACACATTATAATTTGTTAACAAGCGCTCACGAGCTTGACGAGCTTCAAACGAGCCGAGCCAGCAGGGTTTTCTGCTCGTTAATCATATCAAGCTTAACGATCCAACCTTAACGAGCACGAGCTTAACGAGCCGAGCTGCTCGTTAATTCACCCCTCCCCCCTATGCGAGTGGGTCAGCCCCCGCCCCCCTCCACATTTGGCTCGGCGCGACGCCGACGCAGGAGGCCGCATACCTCGAACATTAGAGGCATCACACGCTGACGGAGGAGCGCGCCGCTGGCGAGCGGCGCATGCAGAGGGAGCGCGGGGAGGAGGAGCGCCGCCAGAAGGACGAGGAGGAGCGCGCACCCACCTCGCCGCAATGTCGCTGCCGCAGTAGACGCCGGAGGAGGCTACCCTGGTGGCCTGTCAAGCCGCGTTCAGGTGGGCTGGGCCGCCTCCCGTCTTCATCGACCTCACCGGCGGCGACCACGACGGCAAGGGAAAGGCGAACGACTAGGGCAGCGTGCGGGCGTTATTAGGGTTTTTAATGCTTAATTAATATTTAAGGGGATTTTGGCCCGTGGTTGACCGACCATTGTGATTAATTATGTTTTATTAAGTTTATTTCGGTCATATGGGCAAAAATGAGTATGCCTCTTGTTGAACGCATCAGCCAACCAGAATCAAAAGGCAGATGCGCACGTCCATCTGGCCGACTCAAACGGACAAAAAGTGGACAAAGCGCGCGTCCGTTTCAGTCAGTGCATTGGAGTTGCTCTTAATTTAGAGCATCTACAACCAGACCCCTCAAACTCGTCTCAAACGTCCCGTCAGGCCGCCCGGTCACTGACCGGTCACGAAATTTGGAGTCAGACAGTCCCCTCAAATGGCCCTCAAACGCCCGGGCTGACCGGCACCCCCCATATCCAGCCCAAATATGGGGCGGATATGGGGGCGCCTGGGCACGCCCGACACGTCGGACCCGACAGCCTGACCCTGTTGGGGAACGTAGTATTTCAAAAATTTCCTACGATCACGCAAGATCTATCTAGAAGAAGCATAGCAACGAGCGGGGAGAGTGTGTCCACGTACCCTCATAGACCGAAAGCAGAAGCGTTAAGTAATGCGGTTGATGTAGTCGAACGTCTTCGCGATCCAACCGATCAAGTACCGAACGTACGGCACCTCCGGGATCTGCACACGTTCAGCTCGGTGACGTCCCTCGAACTCTAGATCCAGCTGAGGCCGAGAGAGAGTTCCATCAGCACGACGGCGTGGTGACGGTGATGATGAAGTTACCGGCGCAGGGCTTCGCCTAAGCACTACAACGATATGACCGAGGTGTGTTTCTGTGGAGGGGGGCACCGCACACGGCTAAGAGAAACTTTGGTGTGCCTTTGGGGTGCCCCCCTCCCACGTATATAAAGGGGGGAGGGAGGAGGAGGCCGGCCAAGAGGAGGAGGCGCGCCATGGGGGGGCAATCCTACTCCAAGTAGGATTCGCCCCCCCCCCCTTTCCTATTCCAACAAGGAGAAGGGGGAAGGAGAGGGAGGAGAGAAGGAAAGGGGGGTCGGCCCCCCTAGTCCAATTCGGTTTGGGCTAGGGGGGCGCGCGCCCCACCTTGGCCTGCCTCCTCTCTTCCACAAATAGGCCCATGAGGCCCAATAATCCCCCGGGGGGTTCCGGTAACCCCCCGGTACTCCGGAAAATACCCGATACACCTCGGAACTATTCTGGTGTCCGAATATAGTCTTCCAATATGTCAATATTCATGTCTCGATCATTTTGAGACTCCTCGTCATGTCCGTGATCTCATCTGGGACTCCGAACTACCTTCGGTACATCAAAACACATAAACTCGTAATACGGATCGTCATCGAACGTTAAGCGTGCGGACCCTACGGGTTCGAGAACTATGTAGACATGACCGAGACTCGTCTCCGGTCAATAACCAATAGCGGAACCTGGATGCTCATATTGGCTCCCACAGATTCTACGAAGATCTTTATCCGTCAAACTGCATAACAACATACGTTGTTCCCTTTGTCATCGGTATGTTACTTGCCCGAGATTCGATCGTCGGTATCACTATACCTAGTTCAATCTCGTTACCGGAAAGTCTTTTTACTCGTTCCGTAATGCATCATCTCGCAACTGACTCATTACTCACATGCTTGCAAGGCTTATTGTAATGTGCATTACCGAGAGGGCCCAGAGATACCTCTCCGACAATCGGAGTGACAAATCCTAATCTCAATATATGCCAACTCAACAAACACCATTGGAGACACATGTAGAGCATCTTTATAATCACCCAGTTACGTTGTGACGTTTGATAGCACACTAAGTGTTCCTCCGGTATTCGGGAGTTGCATAATCTCATAGTCAGAGGAACATGTATAAGTCATGATGAAAGCAATAGCAATAAAACTAAACGATCATAATGCTAAGCTAACGAATGGGTCTTGTCCATCACATCATTCTCCTAATGATGTGATCCCGTTCATCAAATGACAACACATGTCTATGGTTAGGAAACACAACCATCTTTGATAAACGAGCTAGTCAAGTAGAGGCATACTAGGGACACTTATGTTTTGTCTATGTATTCACACACGTACTAAGTTTCCGGTTAATACAATTCTAGCATGAATAATAAACATTTATCATGAAATAAGGAAATAAATAATAACTTTATTATTGCCTCTAGGGCATATTTCCTTCAGTCTCCCACTTGCACTAGAGTCAATAATCTAGTTCACATCGCCATGTGATTTAACACCAATAGTTCACATCACCATGTGATAGTTCACATCGCCATGTGACTAATACTAATACCGAAAGGGTTTTACTAGAGTCAATAATCTAGTTCACATCTCTATGTGATTAACACCCAAAGAGTACTAAGGTGTGATCATGTTTTGCTTGTGAGAGAAGCTTAGTCAATGGGTCTGTCACATTCAGAGCTGTATGTATTTTGCAAATTTTCTATGTCTACAATGCTCAGCATGGCGCTACTCTAGCTAATTGCTCCCACTTTCAATATGTATCTAGATTGAGACTCGGAGTCATCCGGATCGGTGTAAAAGCTTGCATCGGCGTAACTCTTTACGACGAACTCTTTATTACCGCCATAACCGAGAAATATCTCCTTAGTCTTCTAAGGATAATTTTGACCGTTGACCAGTGATCCACTCCTGGATCACTATTGCACCCTCTTGCCAAACTCATGGCGAGGTACACAATAGGTCCGGTACACAGTATAGCATACTTTGTAGAACCTATGACCGAGGCATAGGGAATGACTTTCAGTCTCTTTCTATTTTCTGTCGTGGTCGGGTTTTGAGTCTTAGTCAACTTCACACCTTGCAACACAGGCAAGAACTCCTTCTTTGACTGTTCTATTTTGAACTACTTCAAAATCTTGTCAAGGTATGTATTCATTGAAAAATCTTATCAAGCGTCTTGATCTATCTCTATAGATATTGATGCTCAATATGCAAGCAGCTTCACCGAGGTCTTTCTTTGAAAAACTCCTTTCAAACACTCCGTTATGCTTTCTAGAAAATTCTACATCATTTCCGATCAACAATATGTCTTCCACATATACTTATCAGAAAGGCTGTAGTGCTCCCACTCACTTTCTTGTAAATACAGGCTTCACCGCAAGTCTGTATAAAACTATATGCTTTGATCAACTCATCAAAGCTTATATTCCAACTCCGAGATGCTTGCACCAGTCCATAGATGGATCGCTGGATCTTGCACCAGTCAACCAAAGTCCACACATTGTTCTCATACATGGATCCCATCTCAGATTTCATGGCCTCAAGCCATTTTGCGGAATCTAGTGGGCTCATCATCGCTTCCTCATAGTTCGTAGGTTCGTCATGGTCAAGTAACATGACCTCCAGAACAGGACTACCGTACCACTCTGGTGCGGATCGTACTCTAGTTGACCTACGAGGTTCGGTAGTAACTTGATCTGAAGTTTCATGATCATCATCATTAGCTTCCTCACTAATTGGTGTAGGCATCACCGGAACTGATTTCTGTGATGAACTACTTTCCAACTCGAGAGAAGGTACAATTACCTCATCAAGTTCTACTTTCCTCCCACTCACTTCTTTCGAGAGAAACTCCTTCTCTAGAAAGGATCCATTCTTAGCAACGAATATCTTGCCTTCGGATCTGTGATAGAAGGTGTACCCAATAGTCTCCTTTGGGTATCCTATGAAGACGCATTTCTCCGATTTGGGTTTGAGCTTATCAGGCTGAAACTTTTTCACATAAGCATCGCAACCCCAAACTTTCAGAAACGACAGCTTAGGTTTCTTGCCAAACCACAGTTCATTTGGTGTCGTCTCAACGGATTTAGATGGTGCCCTATTTAATGTGAATGCAGTTGTCTCTAATGCATAACCCCAAAACAATCGTGGTAATTCAGTAAGAGACATCATAGATTGCACCATATCTAAAAGTACGGTTATCATGTTCGGACACACCATTACGCTATGGTGTTCCAGGTGGCGTGAGTTGCGAAACTATTCCACATTGTTTCAAATGAATACCAAACTCGTAACTCAAATATTCGTCTCCACGATCAGATCGTAGAAACTTTATTTTATTGTTACGATGATTTTCCACTTCACTCTGAAGTTCTTTGAACTTTTCAAATGTTTCAGACTTATGTTTCATCAAGTAGATATACCCATATCTGCTCAAATCATCTGTGAAGGTCAGAAAATAACGATACCCGCCGCCAGCCTCAACACTCATTGGACCGCACACATCAGTATGTATTATTTCCAACAAGTCTGTTGCTCGCTCCATTGTTCCGGAGAACGGAGTCTTAGTCATCTTGCCCATGAGGCATGGTTCGCAAGCATCAAGTGATTCATAATCAAGTGATTCCAAAAGCCCATTAGCATGGAGTTTCTTCATGCGCTTTACACCAATATGACCTAAACGGCAGTGCCACAAATAAGTTGCACTATCATTATTAACTTTGCATCTTTTGGCATCAATATTATGTGTATCACTGTGATTGAGATTCAGTAAACCATTTACATTGGATGTAAGACCATAGAAGGTTTTATTCATGTAAATAGAACAACAATTATTCTCTGACTTAAATGAATAACTGTATCGCAATAAACATGATCCAATCATATTTATGCTCAACGCAAACACCAAATAACATTTATTTAGTTCCAATACTAATCCCGAAGGAAAAGGGAGTGTGTGATGGTGATCTTATCAACCTTGGAATCACTTCCAGCACACATCATCACCTCGCCCTTAACTAGTCTCTGTTTATTTTGCAACTCCCGTTTCGAGTTACTACTCTTAGCAACTGAACCAGTATCAAATACCGAGGGGTTGCTATAAACACTAGTAAAGTACACATCAATAATATGTATATCAAATATACCTTTGTTCACTTTGCCATCCTTCTTATCCGCCAAGTATCTAGGGCAGTTCCACTTCCAGTGACCATTTCCTTTGCAGTAGAAGCACTCAGTTTTAGGCTTGGGTCTAGCTTTGGGCTTCTTCATGGGAGTGGCAACTTACTTGCCATTCTTCTTGAAGTTCCCTTTCTTTCCCTTGCCCTTTTACTTGAAACTAGTGGTCTTGTCAACCATCAACACTTGATGCTTTTCTTGATTTCTACCTTCGCTGATTTCAGCATCACGAAGAGCTCGAGAATCATTTTCGTCATCCCTTGCATATTATAGTTCATCTCGAAGTTCCAGTAACTTGGTGACAGTGACTAGAGAACTTTGTCAATCACTATCTTATCAGGAGGATTAACTCCCACTTGATTCAAGCGATTGTAGTACTCAGACATTCTGAGCACATGCTCACTAGTTGAGCTATTCTCCTCCATCTTGTAGGCAAAGTACTTGTCAAAGGTCTCATACCTCTCGACTCGGGCATGAGTCTGAAATACTAATTTCAACTCTTGGAGCATCTCATATGCTCTGTGGCGTTCAAAACATTTTTGAAGTCCCGGTTCTAAGCCGTAAAGCATGGTGCACTAAACTATCAAGTAGTCATCATACCGAGCTTTGTCAAACTTTCATAACGTTTGCATCTGCTCCTGCAATAGGTCCGTCACCTAGCGGTGTTGGGGATCGTAGCAGAATTTTAAAATTTTCCTACGCTCACCAAGATCCATCTATGGAGTATACTAGCAACGAGGGGAAAGGAGTGCATCTACATACCCTTGTAGATCGCAAGCGGAAGCGTTCCAATGAACGTGGTTGATGGAGTCGTACTCGCCGTGATCCAAATCACCGATGACCGAGTGCCGAACGGACGGCACCTCTGCGTTCAACACACGTACGGTGCAGCGATGTCTCCTCCTTCTTGATCCAGCAAGGGGGAAGGAGAGGTTGATGGAGATCCAGCAGCACGACGGCGTGGTGGTGGATGTAGCGGGATCTCGGCAGGGCTTCGCCGAGCTTCTGCGAGAGGGAGAGGTGTAGCAGGGGAGGACGGAGGCGCCCAAGGCTGTGATATTGCTGCCCTCCCTCCCCCCCTTTATATAGGCCCCCTGGGAAGGGGGGGCGCCGGCCAAGACCCATCTACATGGGGGGGCGGCGGCCAAGGGGGAAGGGAGGGTGGCTTCCCCCCCAAGCCAAGTGGGGCGCCCCCCACCCTAGGGTTTCCAACCCTAAGCGCAGGGGGGAGGCCCATGGGGGGCGCCCCAGCCCACTAAGGGCTGGTTCCCTTCCCACTTCAGCCCACGGGGCCCTCCGGGATAGGTGGCCCCACCCGGTGGACCCCCGGGACCCTTCCGGTGGTCCCGGTACAATACCGATAACCCCCGAAACTTTCCCGGTGGCCGAAACTGGACTTCCTATATATAATTCTTCACCTCCAGACCATTCCGGAACTCCTCGTGACGTCCGGGATCTCATCCGGGACTCCGAACAACTTTCGGGTTTCCGCATACTCATATCTCTACAACCCTAGCGTCACCGAACCTTAAGTGTGTAGACCCTACGGGTTCGGGAGACATGCAGACATGACCGAGACGCCTCTCCGGTCAATAACCAACAGCGGGATCTGGATACCCATGTTGGCTCCCACATGTTCCACGATGATCTCATCGGATGAACCACAATGTCGAGGATTCAATCAATCCCGTATACAATTCCCTTTGTCAATCGGTATGTTACTTGCCCGAGATTCGATCGTCGGTATCCCAATACCTTGTTCAATCTCGTTACCGGCAAGTCTCTTTACTCGTACCGTAATGCATGATCCCGTGGCTAACTCCTTAGTCACATTGAGCTCATTATGATGATGCATTACCGAGTGGGCCCAGAGATACCTCTCCGTCATACGGAGTGACAAATCCCAGTCTCGATCCGTGTCAACCCAACAGACACTTTCAGAGATACCTGTAGTGTACCTTTATAGTCACCCAGTTACGTTGTGACGTTTGGTACACCCAAAGCACTCCTACGGCATCCGGGAGTTACACGACCTCATGGTCTAAGGAAAAGATACTTGACATTGGAAAAGCTCTAGCAAACGAACTACACGATCTTTGCGCTATGCTTAGGATTGGGTCTTGTCCATCACATCATTCTCCTAATGATGTGATCCCGTTATCAATGACATCCAATGTCCATAGTCAGGAAACCATGACTATCTGTTGATCAACGAGCTAGTCAACTAGAGGCTTACTAGGGACACATTGTGGTCTATGTATTCACACATGTATTACGATTTCCGGATAACACAATTATAGCATGAACAATAGACAATTATCATGAACAAAGAAATATAATAATAACCATTTATTATTGCCTCTAGGGCATATTTCCAACAGTCTCCCACTTGCACTAGAGTCAATAATCTAGTTACATTGTGATGAATCGAACACCCATTGCGTCCTGGTGTTGATCATGTTTTGCTCTAGGGAGAGGTTTAGTCAACGGATCTGCTACATTCAGGTCCGTATGTACTTTACAAATATCTATGTCTCCATTTTGAACACTTTCACAAATGGAGTTGAAGCGACGCTTGATATGCCTGGTCTTCCTGTGAAATCTGGGCTCCTTCGCAAGGGCAATAGCTCCAGTGTTGTCACAGAAGAGAGTCATCGGGCCCGACGCATTGGGAATCACCCCTAGGTCGGTAATGAACTCCTTTATCCAGACTGCTTCCTGTGCTGCCTCTGAGGCCGCCATGTACTCTTCTTCACATGTAGATCCCGCCATGACGCTTTGCTTGCAACTGCACCAGCTTACTGCTCCTCCATTCAAAATATACACGTATCCGGTTTGTGACTTCGAGTCATCCAGATCTGTGTCGAAGCTAGCGTCGACGTAACCCTTTACGACGAGCTCTTCGTCACCTCCATAAACGAGAAACATATCCTTAGTCCTCTTCAGGTACTTCAGGATATTCTTGACCGCTGTCCAGTGTTCCATGCCGGGATTACTTTGGTACCTTCCTACCAAACTCACGGCAAGGTTTACATCAGGTCTGGTACACAGCATGGCATACATAATAGACCCTATGGCCGAGGCATAGGGGATGACACTCATCTTTTCTATATCTTCTTCCGTGGTCGGGCATTGAGCCGTGCTCAATTGCACACCTTGCAATACAGGAAAGAACCCCTTCTTGGACTGATCCATATTGAACTTCTTCAATATCTTGTCAAGGTACGTACTCTGTGAAAGACCAATGAGGCGTCTTGATCTATCTCTATAGATCTTGATGCCTAATATATAAGCAGCTTCTCCAAGGTCCTTCATTGAAAAACACTTATTCAAATTGGCCTTTATACTTTCCAAGAATTCTATATCATTTCCCATCAATAGTATGGCATCCACATATAATATGAGAAATGCTACAGAGCTCCCACTCACTTTCTTGTAAACACAGGCTTCTCCATAAGTCTGTGTAAACCCAAACGCTTTGATCATCTCATCAAAGCGAATGTTCCAACTCCGAGATGCTTGCACCAGCCCATAGGTTGAGCGCTGGAGCTTGCATACTTTGTTAGCATTCTTAGGATCGACAAAACCTTCCGGCTGCATCATATACAATTCTTCCTTAAGGAAGCCGTTAAGGAATGCCGTTTTGACGTCCATCTGCCATATCTCATAATCATAGTATGCGGCAATTGCTAACATGATTCGGACGGACTTCAGCTTCGCTACGGGTGAGAAAGTCTCATCGTAGTCAACCCCTTGAACTTGTCGATAACCCTTAGCGACAAGTCGAGCCTTATAGATGGTCACATTACCATCCGCGTCTGTCTTCTTCTTAAAGATCCATTTGTTTTCTATGGCTCGCCGATCATCGGGCAAGTCAGTCAAAGTCCATACTTCGTTTTCATACATGGATCCTATCTCGGATTTCATGGCTTCTAGCCATTTGTCGGAATCCGGGCCCGCCATCGCTTCTTCATAGTTCGAAGGTTCACCGTTGTCCAACAACATGATTTCCAGGACAGGGTTGCCGTACCACTCTGGTGCGGAACGTGTCCTTGTGGACCTTCGAAGTTCAGCAGTAACTTGATCGGAAGCTTCATGATCATCATCATTAACTTCCTCCCCAGTCGGTGTAGGCACCACAGGAACAGCTTCCCGCGCTGCGCTACTTTCCGGTTCGGAAGGGGTGACTATCACCTCATCAAGTTCCACTTTCCTCCCACTCAATTCCTTCGAGAGAAACTCTTTCTCCAGAAAGGACCCGTTCTTGGCAACGAAGATCTTGCCTTCGGATCTGAGGTAGAAGGTATACCCAATAGTTTCCTTAGGGTATCCTATGAAGACGCATTTTTCCGATTTGGGTTCGAGCTTTTCAGGTTGAAGTTTCTTGACATAAGCATCGCATCCCCAAACTTTTAGAAACGACAGCTTAGGTTTCTTCCCAAACCATAATTCATACGGTGTCGTCTCAACGGATTTCGACGGAGCCCTATTTAAAGTGAATGCGGCAGTCTCTAAAGCATAGCCCCAAAATGAGAGCGGTAAATCGGTAAGAGACATCATAGATCGCACCATATCCAATAGAGTGCGATTACGACGTTCGGACACACCGTTTCGCTGAGGTGTTCCAGGCGGCGTGAGTTGTGAAACGATTCCACATTTCCTTAAGTGCGCACCAAATTCGTGACTTAAATATTCTCCACCACGATCTGATCGTAAGAATTTTATTTTTCTGTCACGTTGATTCTCAACCTCACTCTGAAATTCCTTGAACTTTTCAAAGGTTTCAAACTTGTGTTTCATTAGGTAGACATACCCATATCTACTTAAGTCATCAGTGAGAGTGAGAACATAACGATATCCTCCGCGAGCCTCAACACTCATTGGACCGCACACATCGGTATGTATGATTTCCAATAAGTTGGTTGATCGCTCCATTGTTCCGGAGAACGGAGTCTTGGTCATCTTACCCATGAGGCATGGTTCACACGTGTCAAATGATTCGTAATCAAGAGACTCCAAAAGTCCATCTACATGGAGCTTCTTCATGCGCTTGACACCAATGTGACCAAGGCAGCAGTGCCACAAGTATGTGGGACTATCGTTATCAACTTTACATCTTTTGGTATTCACACTATAAATATGTGTAACATCACGTTCGAGATTCATCAAGAATAAACCATTGACCAGCGGGGCATGACCATAAAACATATCTCTCAAATAAATAGATCAACCATTATTCTCGGATTTAAATGAGTAGCCATCTCGAATTAAACGAGATCCAGATACAATGTTCATGCTCAAAGCTGGCACTAAATAACAATTATTGAGGTTTAAAACTAATCCCGTAGGTAGATGCAGAGGTAGCGTGCCGACGGCGATCACATCGACCTTGGAACCATTCCCGACGCGCATCGTCACCTCGTCCTTTGCCAGTCTCCGTTTATTCCGCAGTTCCTGTTTTGAGTTACAAATATGAGCAACCGCACCGGTATCAAATACCCAGGAGCTACTACGAGTACTGGTAAGGTACACATCAATTACATGTATATCACATATACCTTTGGTGTTGCCGGCCTTCTTGTCCGCTAAGTATTTGGGGCAGTTCCGCTTCCAGTGACCACTTCCCTTGCAATAAAAGCACTCAGTCTCAGGCTTGGGTCCATTCTTTGACTTCTTCCCGGCAACTGGCTTACCGGGCGCGGCAACTCCCTTGCCGTACTTCTTGAAGTTCTTCTTACCCTTGCCCTTCTTGAACTTAGTGGTTTTATTTACCATCAACACTTGATGTTCCTTTCTGATTTCCACCTCCGCTGATTTCAGCATCGAATATACCTCAGGAATGGTCTTTTCCATCCCCTGCATATTGAAGTTCATCACAAAGCTCTTGTAGCTTGGTGGAAGCGACTGGAGGATTCTGTCAATGACCGCGTCATCCGGGAGATTGACTCCCAGCTGAGACAAGCGGTTGTGTAACCCAGACATTCTGAGTATGTGCTCACTGACAGAACCATTTTCCTCCATTTTACAGCTGAAGAACTTGTTGGAGACTTCATATCTCTCGACCCGGGCATGAGCTTGGAAAACCATTTTCAGCTCTTCGAACATCTCATATGCTCCATGTTTCTCAAAATGCTTTTGGAGACCTGGTTCTAAGCTATAAAGCATGCCACACTGAACGAGGGAGTAATCATCAGCACGCTGCTGCCAAGCGTTCATAACGTCTTGGTTCTCTGGGATTGGTGCTTCACCTAGCGGTGCTTCTAGGACATAATCTTTCTTGGCAGCTATGAGGATGATAATCAGGTTCCGGACCCAGTCCGTATAGTTACTGCCATCATCTTTCAGCTTGGTTTTCTCTAGGAACGCGTTGAAGTTGAGGACAACATGGGCCATTTGATCTACAAGACATATTGTAAAGATTTTAGACTAAGTTCATGATAATTAAGTTCATCTAATCAAATTATTCAATGAACTCCCACTCAGATAGACATCCCTCTAGTCATCTAAGTGAAACATGATCCGAGTTAACTAGGCCGTGTCCGATCATCACGTGAGACGGACTAGTCAAGATCGGTGAACATCTCCATGTTGATCGTATCTTCTATACGACTCATGCTCGACCTTTCGGTCCTCCGTGTTCCGAGGCCATGTCTGTACATGCTAGGCTCGTCAAGTCAACCTAAGTGTATTGCGTGTGTTCCGAGGCCATGTCTGTACATGCTAGGCTCGTCAACACCCGTTGTATGCGAACGTTAGAATCTATCACACCCGATCATCACGTGGTGCTTCGAAACAACGAACCTTTGCAACGGTGCACAGTTAGGGGGAACACTTTCTTGAAATTATTATAAGGGATCATCTTACTTACTACCGTCGTTCTAAGCAAATAAGATGCAAAACATGATAAACATCACATGCAATCAAATAGTGACATGATATGGCCAATATCATTTTGCTCCTTTGATCTCCATCTTCGGGGCACCATGATCATCTTCGTCACCGGCATGACACCATGATCTCCATCATCATGATCTCCATCATTGTGTCTTCATGAAGTTGTCACGCCAATGATTACTTCTACTTCTATGGCTAACGCGTTTAGCAACAAAGTAAAGTAATTTACATGGCGTTATTCAATGACACGCAGGTCATACAAAAAATAAAGACAACTCCTATGGCTCCTGCCGGTTGTCATACTCATCGACATGCAAGTCGTGATTCCTATTACAAGAATATGATCAATCTCATACATCACATATATCATTCATCACATCTTCTGGCCATATCACATCACATAGCACATGCTGCAAAAACAAGTTAGACGTCCTCTAATTGTTGTTGCAAGTTTTTACGTGGCTTGTATAGGTTTCTAGCAAGAACGTTTCTTACCTACGTAAAACCACAACGTGATTTGCCAATTTCTATTTACCCTTCATAAGGACCCTTTTCATCGAATCCGTTCCGACTAAAGTAGGAGAGACAGACACCCGCTAGCCACCTTATGCAACTAGTGCATGTCAGTCGGTGGAACCTGTCTCACGTAAGCGTACGTGTAAGGTCGGTCCGGGCCACTTCATCCCACAATACCGCCGAAACAAGATAAGACTAGTAGCGGCAAGAAGAATTGGCAACATCAACGCCCACAACTGCTTTGTGTTCTACTCGTGCATAGTAACTACGCATAGGCCTGGCTCATGATGCCACTGTTGGGGATCGTAGCAGAATTTTAAAATTTTCCTACGCTCACCAAGATCCATCTATGGAGTATACTAGCAACGAGGGGAAAGGAGTGCATCTACATACCCTTGTAGATCGCAAGCGGAAGCGTTCCAATGAACGTGGTTGATGGATTCGTACTCGCCGTGATCCAAATCACCGATGACTGAGTGCCGAACGGACGGCACCTCCGCGTTCAACACACGTACAGTGCAGCGACGTCTCCTCCTTCTTGATCCAGCAAGGGGGAAGGAGAGGTTGATGGAGATCCAGCAGCACGACGGCGTGGTGGTGGATGTAGCGGGATCTCGGCAGGGCTTCGCCGAGCTTCTGCGAGAGGGAGAGGTGTAGCAGGGGAGGAGGGAGGTGCCCAAGGCTGTGATATTGCTGCCCTCCCTCCCCCCTTTATATAGGCCCCCTGGGAAGGGGGGGCGCCGGCCAAGACCCATCTACATGGGGGGCGGCGGCCAAGGGGGAAGGGGGTGGCTTCCCCCCCAAGCCAAGTGGGGCGCCCCCCACCCTAGGGTTTCCAACCGTAGGCATAGGGGGGAGGCCCATGGGGGGCGCCCCAGCCCACTAAGGGCTGCTTACCTTCCCACTTCAGCCCACGGGGCCCTCCGGGATAGGTGGCCCCACCCGGTGGACCCCCGGGACCCTTCCGGTGGTCCCGGTACAATACCGATAACCCCCGAAACTTTCCCGGTGGCCGAAACTGGACTTCCTATATATAATTCTTCACCTCCGGACCATTCCGGAACTCCTCGTGACGTCCGGGATCTCATCCGGGACTCCGAACAACTTTCGGGTTTCCGCATACTCATATCTCTACAACCCTAGCGTCACCGAACCTTAAGTGTGTAGACCCTACGGGTTCGGGAGACATGCAGACATGACCGAGACGCCTCTCCGGTCAATAACCAACAGCGGGATCTGGATACCCATGTTGGCTCCCACATGTTCCACGATGATCTCATCAGATGAACCACGATGTCGAGGATTCAATCAATCCCGTATACAATTCCCTTTGTCAATCGGTATGTTACTTGCCCGAGATTCGATCGTCGGTATCCCAATACCTTGTTCAATCTCGTTACCGGCAAGTCTCTTTACTCGTACCGTAATGCATGATCCCGTGGCTAACTCCTTAGTCACATTGAGCTCATTATGATGATGCATTACCGAGTGGGCCCAGAGATACCTCTCCGTCATACGGAGTGACAAATCCCAGTCTCGATCCGTGCCAACCCAACAGACACTTTCGGAGATACCGTAGTGTACCTTTATGGTCACCCAGTTACGTTGTGACGTTTGGCACACCCAAAGCACTCCTACGGTATCCGGGAGTTGCACGATCTCATGGTCTAAGGAATAGATACTTGACATTGGAAAAGCTCTAGCAAACGAAACTACACGATCTTTTATGCTATGCTTAGGATTGGGTCTTGTCCATCACATCATTCTCCTAATGATGTGATCCCGTTATCAATGACATCCAATGTCCATAGTTAGGAAACCATGACTATCTGTTGATCAACGAGCTAGTCAACTAGAGGCTTACTAGGGACACGTTGTGGTCTATGTATTCACACATGTATTACGATTTCCGGATAACACAATTATAGCATGAACAATAGACAATTATCATGAACAAAGAAATATAATAATAACCATTTATTATTGCCTCTAGGGCATATGTCCAACAAGCGGTGCATCAAGGACATATTTCTTCTGTGCAGTAATGAGGATAATCCTCAGATCACGGACCAAGTCCGCATCATTGGTACTATCATCTTTCAACTTATTTTTCTCTAGGAACATATCAAAAATAAAACAGGGAAGCTATACGCGAGCTATTGATCTACAATATAGATATGCAAATACTAGTAGGACTAAGTTCATGATAAATTTAAGTTCAATTAATCATATTACTTAAGAACTCCCACTTAGATAGACATCCCTTGAGTCATCTAAATGATCACGTGATCCATATCAACTAAACCATGTCCGATCATCACCTGAGATGGAGTAGTTTTCAATGGTGAACATCACTATGTTGATCATATCTACTATATGATTCACGTTTGATCTTTCGATCTCAGTGTTCCGAGGCCATATCTGCATATGCTAGGCTCGTCAAGTTTAACCCGAGTATTCTGCGTGTGCAAAACTGGCTTGCACCCGTTGTATGTGAACGTAGAGCTTATCACACCCGATCATCACGTGGTGTCTCAGCACAATGAACTGTCGCAACGGTGCATACTCAGGGAGAACACTTATACCTTGAAATTTTAGTAAGGGATCATCTTATAAAGCTACCGCCAAACTAAGCAAAATAAGATGTATAAAAGATAAACGTCACATGCAATCAAAATATGTGACATGATATGGCCATCATCATCTTGTGCCTTTGATCTCCATCTACAAAGTACCGTCATGATCTTCATCGTCACCGGCATGACACCATGATCTCCATCATCTTGATCTCTATCAACGTGTCGTCACGTGGTCGTCTCGCCAACTATTTCCTTTTGCAACTATTGCTATCGCATAGCGATAAAGTAAAGCAATTACATGGCTCTTGCATCTTATGCAATAAAGAGACAACCATAAGGCTCCTGCCAGTTGCCGATAACTTTACAAAACATGATCATCTCATATAACAATTTATATCTCATCACGTCTTGACCATATCACATCACAGCAAGCCCTGCAAAAACAAGTTAGACGTCCTCTACTTTGTTGTTTTCAAGTTTTACGTGGCTGCTACCGGCTTAGCAAGAACCGTTCTTACCTACGCATCAAAACCACAACGATTTTTCGTCAAGTGTGTTGTTTTAACCTTCAACAAGGACCGGGCGTAGTCATACTCGATTCAACTAAAGCTGGAGAAACAGACACCCACTAGCCACCTGTGTGCGAAGCACGGCGGTAGAACCAGTCTCATGAGCGCGGTCATGTAATGTCAGTCTGGGCCGCTTCATCCAACAATACTGCCGAATCAAATTATGACATGCTGGTAAGCAGTATGACTATTATCGCCCACAACTCTTTGTGTTCTACTCGTGCATATCACATCTGCGCATAGACCTGGCTCTAATACCACTGTTGTGGAACGTAATATTTCAAAAATTTCCTACGATCACGCAAGATCTATCTAGAAGAAGCATAGCAACGAGCGGCGAGAGTGTGTCCACGTACCCTCGTAGACCAAAAGCGGAAGCGTTAAGTAACGCGGTTGATGTAGTCGAACGTCTTCGCGATCCAACCGATCAAGTACCGAACGTATGGCACCTCCGCGATCTGCACACGTTCAACTCGATGACGTCCCTCGAACTCTAGATCCAGTTGAGGCCGAGGGAGAGTTCCATTAGCACGATGGCGTGGTGACGGTGATGATGAAGTTACCGGTGCAAGGCTTCGCCTAAGCACTTCAACGATATGACCGAGGTGTGTTTCTGTGGAGGGGGCACCGCACACGGCTAAGAGAAACTTTGGTGTGCCTTTGGGGTGCCCCCCTCCCACGTATATAAAGGGGGAGGGAGGAGGAGGCCAGCCAAGAGGAGGAGGCGCGCCATGGGAGGGGCAATCCTACTCCAAGTAGGATTCGCCCCCCCCCCTTTCCTATTCCAACAAGGAGAAGGGGGAAGGAGAGGGAGGAGAGAAGGAAAGGGGGCCCGGCCCCCCTAGTCCAATTCGGTTTGGACTAGGGGGCGCCCCACCTTGGTCTGCCTCCTCTCTTCCACCAATAGGCCCATGAGGCCCAATAATCCCCCGGGGGGTTCCGGTAACCCCCCGGTACTCCGAAAAATACCCGATACACCTCGGAACAATTCCGGTGTCCGAATATAGTCTTCCAATTTATCAATCTTCATGTCTCAGCCATTTTGAGACTCCTCGTCATGTCCGTGATCTCATCCGGGACTCCAAACTACCTTCGGTACATCAAAACACATAAACTCATAATACTGATCGTCATCGAACGTTAAGCGTGCGGACCCTATGGGTTTGAGAACTATGTAGACATGACCGAGACTCATCTCCGATCAATAACCAATAGCGGAACCTGGATGCTCATATTGGCTCCCACATATTCTACGAAGATCTTTATCGGTCAAACCGCATAACAACATGCGTTGTTTCCTTTGTCATCGGTATGTTACTTGCCCGAGATTCGATCGTCGGTATCACTATACCTAGTTCAATCTCATTACCGGAAAGTCTCTTTACTCATTCCGTAATGCATCATCCCGCAACTAACTCATTAGTCACATTGCTTGCAAGGCTTATTGTGATGTGCATTACCGAGAGGGCCCAGAGATACCTCTCCGACAATCGGAGTGACAAATCCTAATCTCGATATATGCCAACTCAACAAACACCATTGGAGACACCTGTAAAGCATGTTTATAATCACCCAGTTACGTTGTGACATTTTATAGCACACTAAGTGTTCCTCCGGTATTCGGGAGTTGCATAATCTCATAGTCAGAGGAACATGTATAAGTCATGATGAAAGCAATATCAATAAAACTAAACGATCATAATGTTAAGCTAACGAATGGGTCTTGTCCATCACATCATTCTCCTAATGATGTGATCCCATTCATCAAATGACAACACATGTCTATGGTTAGGAAACACAACTATCTTTGATAAACGAGCTAGTCAAGTAGAGGCATACTAGGGACACTTATGTTTTGTCTATGTATTCACACATGTACTAAGTTTCCGGTTAATACAATTCTAGCATGAATAATAAACATTTATCATGAAATAAGGAAATAAATAATAACTTTATTATTGCCTCTAGGGCATATTTCCTTCAAACCCCACCCCAAATTGCACCAAATCCACCCGAGCTACCGGATCCATTTGCTCTCTCCTCTCTTCTTCCTCCTCCGCGCCGTTCGGCTCGTAGCTCCGCCGCTCCGCGGCCGTTCCAAGGCTCTCTGGCGCTAGCTCCTGAAGAGCACTCCCGTCCTCGCCACGGGGGACGTCGTTGTTGGCTCGGACGCCACCGTGGTACGTGCGACAACTCTCCGGCTCCGCCTTGCGCTTGATGTGTTCGACACATTGACCGGCCGGAATTATTGTGATTTTTGTGAGGTAAATGATGGATTTTGATGCTTCGCCGGACGAGGAGTATGGACCAACGGAGCTTGACCAAATGATTCAAGATGAGTTCTTCGATTCATCGAATTCGGACGAAGAAGTGGACATGATCATGCTCATGAGCATGCAAGAGGAAATGGACCGGCAAGTGGAGCATATTCTCAACTTCAAGGGCTCAATCAAAGGGAGATGAGTGATCAACCGAGACAGGGTGTCCGGAGTAAAGCTACTGCACAATGACTACTTTGCTCCCAAACCTGCTTTTCCTGGATGATCCATGGTTTCGTCGCCGTTTTCGCATGCGGAAACTATTGTTTTTGTGCATTGTGGAGGGAGTGGAGGCACACAACGACTACTTCAAGCTGAGAAGGGATTGCTGCGGCCAACTCTCTTTCTCGGCCAAGCAGAAGTGCACGGCTGCTATGAGGATGCTTGCACTTGGTACTGCTGCAGATGCCGTTGGTGAGATGGCCAGGATGGGGGAGAGCACGTGCCTGAAGACTACTGTCAAATTTGCCCGCGTCGTGGTTGAGGTGTTTGGATCGGAGTATCTCAGAGAACAAAATGCCCAGGACACGGAGAAGTTGTTGGCTATTGGAGAGGCAAGGGGGTTTCCAGGAATGCTCGGATCAATTGATTGCATGCATTGTCAATGGAAAAACTACCCCAAAGGTCTGCGGGAATGTATCAAGGTCACACCAGAGAGGCCACCATCATACTAGAAGCAGTGGCATCACATGACTTATGGATTTGGCATGCTTTCTTTGGAATGCCCGGTTCTCATAACGACATCAACGTGATTCAACGATCTCCGGTGTTTAGGAGGCTTTGCAATGGGGAATCACCGCCATGCAACTACACCATCAACGTCCGGGACTACAACATGGGGTACTATCTTGCCGATGGTATCTATCCTTAGTAGACGGCGTTTGTGAAGACCATATCTGAGCCGCGTGGCAACAAACAGAGCCACTTTGCAACAATGCAGGAAGTAGCTAGGAAGGACGTGGAGAGGGCATTTGGTGTGCTTCAGGCCCGTTGGGGAATTGTGCGGAGCGCTGCAATGATGTGGGAATCAGAAACTTTGTGGCAGCTGATGACATGTTGTGTTATTCTGCATAATATGATTGTCGAGGATGAGGGTGATGGTGTAGCCCAAACCCATGATTTCGAAGCACTCGGAGAACAAGTTGAAATCCCAGAAGATTAAGATGCGGCTCAGCTTATGAACTTTCTGCAGATGCATCAGAATCTTCGAGATCAGTAGGTGCACACGTAGCTACTCAATGATCTTGTGGAGCACATGTGGATCCACAATGGCAACCAAGGAGGCAATGCTTGAGTTTGACACTTCAAATAAATTTTATGTAAGCGCTATGTATGCTTGATACCGACAACAACTATTTACGTGTGACATTGTGTTGCATGATCGACGTGCATGTATTTGCATGAATTTAAGAGTCCAGATTTGAGATGTGTGGATACCCGAAACGAAATATGAGGGTCCGTCCGGATGTGCCCACGGGCGTGCACGGGCGCGTCCGTGGGTATTTGAGGGACCGGATTTGCCAAGTCCGACCGTACATGCTCTTAGTTTTTTAAATAAACTGTTAACTTTATTAATTAGAAATAACAGTTACATCGTCAATAAGAAAAGTTACAATTCCATCCAAGGGCTCCTCAAAACTGTCCCTAGTCGTAGAAAATTTCGCTAACCTAGCAAGTTCATGAGCCACCTTATTTGCTTCCCTATTACAATGTTCAAACTTAGTAAGAGGAAAATCACAAGCCAAAAAATAGCAATCATCAAAGACTGTCGCCGTCGCTCCCGCCGATTATCCTCCATTCTTCATTGTGTTGATTACTTCCATATTATCAGAGTTAATAATAAGACGATTGCATCCCACCCTTTGTGCAAGGAGTAATCCAAGGCCAACACTTCTGCTATCAAAACATCCGTACACCAATCAATTTTTCAGTTTCCACCAACAATAAATTTTCTTTTGTCATCTCTGAGAACAGCTCCAGCCATGCCTTTAAGCAGATTGTGATTAAAGGAAGCATCGACATTCAATTTAACAAATCCCATAAGAGGTCTGATTCATCCACATGTTTTACTAGATGCCCTATGGGAGTGGGCATTAACATAGTTTGTTGTTATGGCACGAATCCCATGGAAGTTTGCCACACATTTTGCCTCCTATGTAGATGCTCTTAGAGCATCTCTAGCAGACCCCGCATCCCGCCCCGATCCGCAAAATAACCACCAAAATACGGGCCAGCGCGGGAAAACCTGCCCGATCAGACACCGCATTCGCGGCCGACCCGTAAAAATTTTTGCGGGGCGCGGCAAAAGATCTCCCCCGACCTCTAGATTCATGGGGTGGGAGGACGACCCGAGCTCGGCCCCTATCCGCAGCGAGATTTGGCGGGAGGGACATTTCCGCACGGCCGTTCCCGCTCCTTACACCCTCCGCCACCATTGCCCCGCCACCTCCCGCTCCGGTGCATCTTCCCTGGCAGTCCTTCGCTGCCATGGATGACTCCCTGTTGTCCCACGTCACCGTCGAGGTCGCGCATGCTCAATCCCCTCGGGCGGATCTCGTCGCCGACCATGTTGGCCCTGCCGTCGCCTAAGGCACCACTGCGTCTGCCCGGCAGGGCAACGTGGTCGTGCAGGGTGGGAATCCGACTGCCCCCGCCGCGAAGGCCCGCGCTCCGGGCGCCAACACCGCTGCGCGATCCCGGCCGGCGGCGGAGAAGGTCGCCAAGGCCTCCGGCGTAATGTGGAAGAGGATTCCGGCTCCTTCATCCACTCCCTCCGCCCCGGAAAGAGGTTCCCCGGCGATGCCGCTCAACGGTGCTGCTCCCACCGCAGGCGAGGTGTTTGACGAAATGGCTGGAAGGTATGCGTCTTCGGTCATGGCAATTTCCTTTGCTTTTCGCCATTTGCGATAGATCTTGACTTGTTGTCGTTCACTATAGCGGTGGTTCGAACAATGCAACTGCCAAGTTCGTGAGCTTGTTGGACACCAACACCGTTGACATTGATCAAGCCCCGTTTGTCGCATTCGATTACGATGAAACGGAGGGCGGCGTGGATGATCATGGTGGTGAGGAAGAAGTGGAGGAGATCGATGAGGGAGCGTATGAGCAATCGCAAACAAAAAGTGGAAAATTCCAGAGATCGAAGAACTACACGATCTTGGAAGATCAAACCTTTATCAGGGCATGGAGGGTGGTGTCTCTTGATGCATGCACGAGTACTTCTCAAACCACCAAGAGGTATTGGCAAAGGATCGAAAATCAATACTTCCGCATGATGGCAAAGTATCACAATAGGACTCCACGCACCTTTCGGTCGCTTCAAGGGCATTGGGATGTGATCAAGCCTATTTGCAGCCATTGGGAAGCTTGCTTGGAGCAAGTACGCAATGCACCTCCAAGTGGAACCGTGGAATCCGACTATGTGAGTTTGTTTTGACTTTGTTCAAGTTGTGCACATCATATTGCTTCATATGAAATGGTTGCATCATTTGACTTTGTTCAAATTGTGTAGGACAAAATTGCCCAACATAGATACAAAGACATGGAAGCTTCGGAAGGCAAATTCTTCAAACTAGAGCATTGTTGGGACTTGCTCAAAGAGTGCGAGAAGTGGAAGTTGATTGACAAAGAATCCCCACCGAAGAGAGGTTCACTTACAAACATGGATGAAGATGAGGATGATGATGGCCCAAGAAACTTGAACAAAACCGATGGCGACAAGAAGACTAAGGTGAAGATTGATGTCATGGTGCAATCAAATGAGTTGATGTTATTGAAGTCGTTGGAGATCAAGAAAGAGTTGGCCAAGAAGAAGGCAAGGGAGAAGCAAGAAAACTGGCAATTGCTCAAGGAAGAGGGGCTGCGCAAAGCGGCCATTGAGGAGAGAAGAGCACGTGCCGCTGAAAACAAAGCCATGTCCAAGTTGCTCGCCGAAGAGAACAAGATCATAACAATGAACCACAATTACATGGACGACCTCACCAAAGAATGGCATGATACGGCAAGAAGATAAATTTTAAAGAGGAGAATGGTTGCGTCGGCCAGTGCGTGTTACAGTGCCGGAGATGTTTTCTCAGCGGGGTTTGGAACCAATGTCGATGATTTCGGTGCGGGAGTTGGACAAGCGCTAAAGGTGGATTCGGTGGTTCCGATGAACTCCATGGACTCGATGGCGCAGAGTGAAGATCGACCAAGATGATGCCGGACGTGGTCGTCACTTTTGCAAGACTCTCTTTTGCGTTTGTCCTACAAAACTTAAGTTGATATTTGCGCGTGAACTGTGTTCTATTGTTTGAATTTGAACTTACTTGTCGGAACCGATGCCAAATTCGATAATTGGGTGTCTTCGGTTTGCGGGTCGACGCAGCGGTGCCCGAGCAGACCCCGCGTAGCCGACCCGTAAAAGAGCATATTCACCGAATATCTTTTTTAGGGTCCATTTTGCGGGGTCTAAGTCTGACCTCGCCCGCGCCGGCCTGCATATACACTTTTCCGCGAACTGCAAAACACTTATGCGGGTTGGCAAAACTAAAGATGCTCTTAGTTAGTACACCCACCGGGTATGTTGAAACAGGGGAGACAACAAAAGCTCAGTTATTCCATCTAGGGGTGTAAACTCACAACAGGTTTCCGCAAAAGAGGTAGTACCATTACGATGAGCCACGACCGGAGCTAAAAGCGCACTCCGGCAAAAGTGTTCAGGTTGCATGAGTAATACGAGCCTGACACCCAAAAGCTCACCCCGGCAGCGTCCAAACCTGGTTCGGCTGGACCAAAAACTCGTAGGTTGCGACTTTAATGAGCATTCAATAATTCGATTTGTTAAGCTCATGGCTTGCTTTTTAGTGAACCGTATCAATTGTTAATTTCAGCTCGAGTTAATAAGTTTTACGAGTAGCTCGTTAACTCGTGGTTTGCTTTCTAATGAACAGAGCCAATCGTTGATTTCAGCTTGTTAAGCTTAACAAACTTTACAAACGAGCTAACGAGTTTTACGAGTAGTTCGTTAGTAACAACACAACACATATTTTCATATTACGTGACAAAACTTTCGTAGCACCTCAACACATTAATCAATCTAATCTATATAGGAGGCAACAAACAAGTACATTTTCTTTCGTAGTCACCATCTTTCCTTCTTAAAAACCACATCTACACATTTATCATGTAGACCATAACACATCAAAATCTGCTAGCGAGCAAACGAACTGAACAGAGCAGGGTTTTCTGCTCGTTTATCTTAACAAGCTTAACAAGCCAAGCCTTAACAAGCACGGGTTTAACGAGCCCGAGCTTAACGAGCCGAGCAGCTCATTAATCCACCCTACCTAGCGCATAAAATTGAAGTTTTCTTTTTCTGAAATTGGCGACATACTAAATAACATGTTGAAACATGGCGTCACAAAAAGGTGGGGGAAAACCCGAGTTTCTCCGGCTAAACACGCGGTAACTTGTAAGGCAGGGATACGCGATCGCCGACCAACCGGAAACGTCGTCAGACCACTCAGAAATAAAAAAGGAAACGTCGTCAGACTCTAGCATTTACAAAGGAAATATCGGCAGAATTGGTTGACTGAACCTTGAAAGCATATCACTTGTGGGCCGAGAGAGTCCGCATGTAGTCAGACGTTTGGACACCTGTGTCCTGTGGAAGCATTCTTCGTCTTCTTTTACATCCTTGTCAGGTCAACAAAACACACACCATGGCATGGCGCCAAGGCTAGGCCGGGGATATGCATCGGAGTGAAGCCACCATACCGTACGTCCACGCGCACGATCAATTCCCGCCGGCCGCGCCCGCGCCGCGTTGCCGATTATCTACAACTCCCATGTTTGACTGGTACGTACTGTACGTGACTACCGTAAATCGGTGGAAGGACAAGCGCTCGCATGCACGCCGTATGGCACGCAAGGGTACATGCATGCACGATCACTTTCTTTTTCCGTGTGGTGATTGGGACGAGTTCGGTGCTGTCGCCTGCAGTGATCAAGGACCAAATTTCAAGGAGCCGTTCTCCGCACATGGACATGTACCCCCGGACTGGCCGGTCACATGGAGCCAGCACTTTTTTATATACCCCAAAGTCCCTGTATATGCATGCATGCATTTTTCAAATTCCAGTTCTCGGCTAAGTCCTCCTACCTAAACCTAACCACATGGGCGTACAGTGAGCGAGCGCTTAGCTACGTTCCGATCTGATATTTAACTGACTGTCGAGTCCATCGCCTTAAATAGCAAGGGCCGTGATAGGGCAGAGACTTGATGCAGTGAGTCAATCGCCTTAAATAGCAAGGGCCGTGATAGCGCAGAGACTTGATTCACAACTGCATCGCAGTAATTAAGGGCGTCCAGTTCCTGACGCGGCACGGCACGCCCGGTACGGTACGCTACGTGGTGCCAAAAGGGCGATACAGAACTTGGTCGTCCGATGAATCACGCATTTGGCTGTTCGACCCGGTCACTACCTGGTCGCTACGCCATATTGCTGCATATGCATGTACCCGCCGGGCATCAATCATCAAACCAACCAACCTGGGTGCTAGCTAGTTGGTGAATTGCACCGAAACTTTTTTGCACAGCCACTATCAATGAGGTGTGACCTTGATCAGATTTGACATATCGAAATCACTAGTTAAGGAGTACTTGTTGCAAAGTCAATCCAACTTCCCTGATTGCGACAAGTGACGCGCATGTCGTAACCTGGGTGTTTTTTCTTTTTTTCATAGATCCGTTTATTTAAAACGTTTTATCTCTCAAACCGTGCGTCCAAATCTCAAACTGCTTTCACCGTTGGATTCCTCGCATCGAGATATTCAAAACTACTCCCTCCGTTCCTAAATATTTGTCTTTCTAGAGATTTCAACAAGTGACTACATACGGAGCAAAATGAGTGAATCTACACTCTAAAATATGTCTACATACATCCGTATGTTGTGCCCATTTGAAATGCCTAGAAAGACAAATATTTAGGAACGGAGGGAGTAGATCCCATGTTGATAGGTTTTGACGAACTTTTTTTCACGAAAAAATACGGACGAAAAAACCGAACCGGGAACACGGGTATTTTCCTTTTCCGAAAGAGGCACGCTCGTGCCTCTCACGAAATCACAACCGTCGCGGAAGAAAAAATATATAAAACGCGTTTTTTTCGTTTTCGAGGAGGCACGGCCGTGACTCTCGCGAAAGCAAAACGTGACTCTCGCGAAAGAAAGAAAAACAGAAAACGTATTTTTTTCGTTTCCGAAAGGCATGGACATGACTGTCGCGAAAGCACAACCGTGACTCTCGCGAAAGAAAAAAAAAACAGAAAATGTGTTTTTTTAGTCAATTACACCCATGATGTTAGAACTTGACGCAAACGGTCACTTTAGTGCTAGATCTTGTGGCATACATTAAAGTGTGCAAAAACTTGATTTGGACGTGCAAATACGGTCAAATCTCGTTTGCATACGGCTGCGACGCTAACAAGGCATGACAGCGTGGCATAGGGCCCTCGTCAGTGAGTGCAAATAAAAACCTCACTTTTTTATTTATTTTTCTCACGAAAAGGCCGCTGCCAGGTGTGTGGCATCCGGTGGGTCCCACTTGTTAGTGAAACCTCACAAAATTTATATTAGAATGAAAAATATGCAGCCGTGGGATTCTTATCAGTGACCTCGGGTCTAAACAGCGTGCGCAGCTAACCATCAGCCAAGAGCTCACATAACAACGTAGAAGCATAAACACGTTTTATATATTTGAGAAGTAACATAATTAAAGAATTTTAATCGTTAAAAGGGTTACGCCCATGGGTTTTCAAGTCAGCTACCCTCCTAAAACAATTAGGAGGGCGTGCCACACGGCCACACCAACTATGTACTCTCATGTGTAAATATAATCTTTACAGTTTATGTCTATAACAGAACATGCTCTTGGGCTACAATTTATGTTATTGTTTCACTTTTTGAAACTTGTAAAGAAATGTAAATTGTAATTACAAATAATATCATATAAATAAAATATATTAGACTAAAAAATGCTCATCTATTAATTTTTAAAAATCCATGAAACTAAATTATGAACTAATTGTATAATTAAAAAAAATCATATTAAATAAAATACGAAAGTAATTATAGAAAATATGTGTATTTAAAAAATATCATATCAGTTTAAAATTGTGCAAGCTTTAATGTTTTCATGTGGTTTTAATAAAATTTGTGTATTTTCTAAAAAATAGATATGTATTTTTAAATTAATATAAATATATGTGCAAAAGATTAGCCTAGTGTGTCTCGGACTTCCGATTCTCAAATGAAAACGTATTTACCATTATATGTACACTTATAGTTTACATTTTTTGGGGCTAAAAAGAAGTAAAGGAAAAAACTAACATGTTTAAAATGGGCCGCAATAACTGTTGTACAAAGGTTAACAATCCTATTAAGGCAAGTATTTTTCCTAAAAAATAGAAAATTAAGGCAGGTATTTCCTAGGTCCTCCTCATGGTAAAGGTCGCTGGTACGAAAACCCACGGCTGTATCTTTTCTTAAAATTAGAATTCTTAGTTTATGTTTTTTTTTTGCGGTTGTAGTTTACGTTATTTAACAAAGATATAAAGGCTGGGTATCCTTATATGATATCAACTGTTATTTGGTGTGTTGGCTAGCCGTGCTCTCTGCTGACAATAGGTCAATGGTTTGAATCCTTGCCAGACTCCTATTTTTCTTTCCACCCAATCCCACAGATGCAGTTACTGTGTACACCTGACAGGGGCCTTTACGTGAGAAAAAAAAGAAAATAAAATGTGAGGTTTTGTTTTTTTTTTGTGAAAAGAGAACACCCCACGCCCAGTCTTCACCATATGGTCAATGACAGCGGGCCCTATGCCACGCTGTCATGCCTCATCATCTTCGCCGGCGTATACAAAGATTTGAACCGTATTTGCACGTCCAAATCAAGTTTTTGCACCACTTTAATGTATGTCACAAGTTTTAGCACTAAATTGACCGTCTGCGTCAAGTTCTAGCACCATCGGTGTAATTGACTCTTTTTTTCGTTTCCGAGAGGCACGGCCGTGACTCTCGCTAAAGCACAATCGTGCCTCTCGCGAAAGCAAAACCGTGATTCTCATGAAAGCAAAACCGTGAATCTCGCGAAAAGAAAAAAATACGTTTTTTTTTTCGTTTCCGAGAGGCACGGCCTTGACTCTCGCGAAAGCACACCGTGCCTCTCGCGAAAGCAAAACCGTGAATCTCGCGAAAAGAAAAAAAACAAAAAATGCGTTTTTTTTTTGTTTCCAGGAGGCACGGCCGTCACTCTTGCGAAAGGAAAAAAAGACAACGCGTTTTTTCGCGCAATTTTTTTGTCGAAAAGCTAAGGCAGACCGGTGGAAAACCAGAACGTCGAAAAAACCTGTTTAGAAAGCTGAAAACGCGTGCGGAAAAAAAATCCGGAGAGAACACCCAAAGCGCGACACGTGACGAATGGCTGAGAGCGCGGCAAGTGACGTTGATCGTTGCGAGGCTCCCGAAAAAGCGCTTGTTAACTAGTTGCTCTCTTGAGTTATACCACAAGATTAAACTGTGACACCCCGGCTGCGGGCTCTCACAATTTGATCTGTAACCCGGGCTTGGGCCACGTGATGGGCTCGGTGCTGCTTTTGTGCATCATTATATATCACTCAATTTTGGGAGCAACTATGCGAGCAACTAACGAAGGAGCGCTCGTTCGGGAGCCTTCACAAGGGTCACTTAGGCTACGTGTTACGCTTTGGACGCTCCCTCCAAATTTTGTTTTTTGTTTTATTTTTCTGCACATGTTTTCCGCTTTTTAAATGGTTTTTTTTGCTTTTCAGTTTTTCACCGGTCTTTCTTAATTTCTGAAAAAATAATTTGAATTTTTTCTACAGAAAAATGTATTTTTTTTCCTTCCGTGAAAGGCGCGGCCTCTTGGAAACGAAAAAATGCATTTTCTTTTTTCCTTCAGCAAGAGGCACGGTTTTGTTTCGTTCGTGCCTCTCGGAAACGAAAAAAAATCTTTTTCTCCGTCCATAGGAGGCCCAAATTTGCTTCCGCGAGAGTCATGGTCGTGCTTCTCAAAAATGAAAAGAAAACACATTTTCTTTTTTTCACAAGAGGCACGGTTTTGCTTCGGCGAGAGCATGGACGTGCCTCTCGAAAACGAAAAAAAACGTGTTTCCTTTTTTTCATTCCGTGAGAGGTATGGTTTTGCTTCCACGAGAGGCACGGTCGTGCCTCTCAAAAACGGGAAAAACACGTTTTTTCCCGTCCGTGAGAGGCACGGGTTTACTTCTTGTGAAGGCACAGATTTGCTTCCACGAGAGGCACAGTCGAGCCTCTTTCGAAAAGGAAAAAAAGACATGCTCAGGGTTTAGTTATTTCGTACGATTTTTTTCCTGAAAAAATAGTTCGTCAAAACCTGTCAACATGGGACCTAATTTTCAAGATCTCGACGCAAGGAATTCAACGGTGAAAATGCTTCAAATGGACACACGGGTTAAGAGATAAATTGTTTTGAATAAACGGATCTGCGAAAAAAAAGGAAAACTCACGTGTTGTTGCAATCTGAGAAACTGGGAGTGATCTTTGCAAAGAGTGCTTCTTAATTAGTTATTTCGAGCAACTATCTAAGGATTATCCCTTGTGGGGCTCCCCCTCTTGGCATGTGAGCACGTCAAGTGGTGGGCCCAACCGTCGTCAAGTGTCGCGTGCTGGATGCTACCTCTGGATTTTGCTTTATTTTTATTTTTCTGTACGCGTTTCCAAATATTAGATGGGTTTTGTTGGCTTTTGGGTTTTTTGATTGGTTTTCCCAAAAAAGGTAAAAAAAAATGTCCCATACTATGCTTCTCGGGAAAAAAACTCATGCTTCTCAAAAAGGTAAAGGAAAATTGAAAAATCGCAACCGTGCTTTTAGGCTCCGGTTTTTTCTTCCGCTTTTTTCATTATTTCTTTTTTTGGTTGCCTGTTTTTTCCAATTTTCATTTTTTGACCGGATTTTGTTTTTGAAGGTTTTTGGTTTTTTCGGTATTCAATTTTTGTGAAAAAATGTTCACCAAAATCTATTAACATGGGATTTAGTTTCAATGGATCAGAGGCCAAACCACTGCATGTTTCTTCCTAGATTAGATGCACAAAGATGTGGTTTTTTATTTTACCCAGGTTCAGATTACTGTTGTGATGTACTCCCTCCGTTCCTAAATATAAGTCTTTGTAGAGCTTCCACTATGAACTACATACGGATGTATATAGATGCATTTTAAGTGTAGATTCATTCATTTTGCTCCGTATGTAGTCCACCTAGTGGAATCTCTACAAAGACTTATATTTAGGAACGGAGGGAGTAATACCCTACTCTTGCTTGTGTTCTCTATGTTCTAATAGATTACAACTCTTGCTTTTTCTCTTTCCTTGTCCTCCAAGTGATGAGTGCTAGTTTTCTCTATGGTCAGGTCAGGATGCCTCTTCTTGAAAAGGTTGAGCGAGGAAGCATATGGAAATCCGTAGCTTAATCCTGCCTAAAGGAAACTCAGAAAATGCTGAATAAGTTGGCTAATTTTCCTTGCTACTGTTTTAGCCTGTATGTGATTTGTTGCAATAGCTCATATCTCTCTTGATGCATTAACTTACAATCGTACTGCATGTTTTTAATTGTATATGGATGAACAGTGTTGTTATTGGTGTGTTCATTGGGGTTTACAATCTATAAGTCCAACTCAGCCAAGACTGGACCTCGCTCCTGCACTAGTGCACTGCATTTCTCTTGAGTGCGCAATACAAGCAGAGACCCACGAACGATTGGTCCAAAGTCCGAACTATGCCCTGAAACTGAAAGCAACCTAGTACAAGACACTGATTCGCCCAAGATTCCCCGCCCAAACAAAGGGTAAACAGCGAACAACGGTGCATACGTAGCTAGGTGCGCCAAGACCAATGCATACGAGAAGGCGAGAGGTCCTTAAACTAGTCGAGTACCGGACCCTGCAAGAAGAATATCCAGCTCCGCCACATACACCTAGCTGTTACCAACGATGGTAACTAGGGTCAGACTGCCTATAAATGGGGCTCCATGTGAGTACTCGCAAAGTTCGTCCCCGTATGATTGCAGGGAACTACTAACTGAAGATGGAGAAAGCGGTGCTCTGCCTACTCTTGATCTTGGTGGCCTCACTTGGCTGCAAGGGTGATCCAGATATTGTCACAGGTTTGATCTCTCAGAAGCGTCAATCACGAGAGGTTTTCTCTCTCTCTCAAGTACTAATTAACACTATCCTTCATTTTTGAAATTGCAGAAGGTGACTACGTCAGGATCAAACGTACGCCTTCTAGCTTGTATACATGCATATATACTTGGACAGAGCTCCCTAACTAATAAAGGATTAATAATAGTCAATGAATTAATCCAGCCTAACACATTTCCAGGTAGCTTGCTGGCGATCCTGATAGTGTTCCCCGTCATGATGCTGGCCCTCGCCCTCGCCATCGTCAAGTACCTGACGCCCAGGGGAAGATCAGACGATGATACCATTGGCTCGTCCGATGACGAGATGAAGGTGCACGGCGGGGAGGTGATCAACCGGTGGTCGGGGCTGTACAGGTTCACCAAGGCCGAGATCGAGCGGGCGCTGGACTACGCCAACAGCCGGATCTACCTGGGCTCCGGCAGCGCGGGGCAGGTGTACCAGGGGGTGCTGCCCAGCGGCCAGCTCGTGGCCATCAAGCACATCCACCGGACGGCCATGTCCGGCTCCTTCACCAGGGAGGCGGACGGGCTGTCCAAGGTCAGGCACCCCAACCTCGTCTGCCTCTTCGGCTACTGCGACGACGGCAGCGACCAGTACCTCGTCTACGAGTACTGCGCCAATGGCAACCTTGCCCAGAATCTGCTTAGTAAGAAGGATCCATCATGTTTACTTAAGCTCTGTAGCTAGCTAGAGTGTTGAATTATTATAAGATTTGCTCTTGATTGGTAGGAAGTGACTCTGTGCTCTCATGGCCAACAAGGGTGAAGATCCTCAGGGACTGTGCATCTGTCCTCAGGTTTCTTCACACACACTCGGATGGATGCATTGTACATAGAGACATTAAGGTGAGCATATCCTTGCATTTTTGATCCCTCGACATAAGCATCCGCTCCTTTCCGGAGGGGAAAGGGCGCGCAAAATTTGCAAAGCCATCTTATCTTTTGTGTGCTGAATTCATTTTTACAGCTTACCAACATCTTGCTGACAGAGGACATGGAGCCTAAGTTGTCTGATTTTGGGCTGGCAAAAATGCTGCAAATGGAGGAGACCAAGGTTTTTACAGATGTGAGGGGAACCATCGGTTACATGGACCCTGAGTACATAACGCACTCCAAGCTTACTTGCGCAAGTGATATCTACAGCTTTGGTGTGGTTGTGCTGCAGCTTCTGTCAGGAAGAAAGGTCATAGAGCTTGACATTGTTGCGCGCGATTCGCTCACCAAGAAGGTAAGTTCAGGCATATCTTTTCAGCATCATATCCCTGTTACACTGAGAAGGAACTCGGCAAGTCAATTTCAGAAGTTATTCTCACCATTGGTTGTTCTTATTATCTTGACTTACAGTCAAGGAACTGAAGTTTTTGATGCACCTAATTTGATCTCCGTTCTTGTCTCAAGGCCAAAGATGTTGTAACTGGGAAAAAACCACTGGACGAATTCATAGACTCGCGCGTTCGAGATGAAGTTAATATCGAAGATTTTGTATTGATATTAAAGATTGGAGTCCTCTGTGTGGCACACTCTAGCGTAGGGCGTCCAACAATAAAAGATGTGTACGAGGAGATGGACAAAGCATGGAGAAATACAAACACAAAGGTTTGAATCATTGACACCATTCTTGCATCACACACACTACATTATGCTACCTTTGTTAGCGCAACCAAATTTCTCACCTTTGACCAAATTTCAATAAAAAATATTTAGGTTGGTTAGATAAAAATGTTGCAACTATATTTGTCACTAAAAGTAGTTCTTCAATATGATCTGTTATAATATTTTACTTGCATATTCATAAAAAAACGCTCAAAGTTGCATACTGAAGGTCATGTAAAGTAATAATGTCATGTATTTTGATCCGAGGGAGTATTTTCTGAACTCACTGTCCATTGTTTCTAAAAATACTACTGTTATACTTTCGCAGGCTACTAGGTCAAGGAAGGAGATAAATTCGTCAAATACAGTGCAGTATGCAAAAGTGATAGATGTGTAGTTCACATTTTGTCCAAACAAAGAAGAACAATAGTGTGGAATATGCAAGAGCACACTTTTCACATGAACTGTAGAAGATGCTTAATATGCCAAAGCTACGCAAAAGGAGTATTGCACTTCGAACTGCGATATTCCCTCTAGGTTTCCTACGTACTTAGTTGTATATGCACAGTACAAAGAGCATGAAACGGCAACTTCCGAGTAGAAGTTCAGTTATGTAATTCACCACTTGGCGAAACCTAACACAGGCACACAGCATGATAGGGTGGTTTCTGTCAAACTGTCCTAAAGTGTACCTTCCAGGCCCAATACAAAAGATTGCGTTTCTGTTCATGTTCAGAATGCTACTCTGCAAACACAATGGAAATACCATCGACAGAAGCACATAAAGGGCCGCAGATTAACTGAGCTCGTGTGAACAGTAAAACTGAAACGATTGAAAATAAATCAAAAAATTCTGAATTTTCTTTGTGTCAAACTTTGACAAATGTTTTCAATGTTTGCCAAGTTTCGTCATAGAATACATTCATGGTAGTTGTGGCAAAAAAACAAAATTGATGCTAAAAAAATGTTTCCAAAAGCATTTTGGAGCATCAGTTTTTTTTGCCATGACTTCCACGAATTTCTTCATGATGAAACTTTGCAAGAATTGAATTTGTCAAAATTTATCACAAAAATAATTCAGAATTTTGCAAAATTTTAATTATTTTTGGATTTTATTGTTCATCTGAACTCATATGAGCTCGAGCTGAGAAACACTTTCACACATAAAGAGGCATCAATGCTCTATTGTCCCGTGAATTTGTTATACGGGAATGTACAATCCTACATATATGCTAAATTAGGGTATATGTGTAATAGTTGTTACTGTTAAAAATATATTGCTCACCTTTCTTCATTAGTTTGGATATTTAGAGTAATTGGCTTGCGAATGTATTCAATATGGTATCAGAACCAAGAGGTCTTGAATTTAAGACCCTCTCAACGCAGTATTAAAAAAGAAAAAAATTGCAGCCTACATCAATTCCATGTCTAAGAACTAAATAAGTATAGACGTGAGGGGAGTCTTGGAATATATTGCCACCTCTCTTCATCAGTTCAGACTTTTGGATAGTTGGCTGAAACATGATACTAGTACACGAGCGGACTATTAAGCCCCCATAATTGCACACGATGGGAATCACTGTGTGCAATGTCAACATTGCAGACGGTACAAATATAAAACCGTTTGTCCAAAAAATAAATGCGTGCAATCAGAGGGCCATCACACATGACCGAGGAAAGAAAACTGTATGCGACATGGCAACATAGGACCCATGGTTTCAGAGAGACAATTGTCTGTGATGACTATAGCCCTTAGTTTCACTCTTGTGGCAACACCACTCCTCTTCTTCATTCTAGCAGAATACTCAATTGATCAAACCATGCATAGATTTCATTCAGTCACACTTTGACTTTACATTCATACGATCAAACTACAGTATGTAAACAAAAAAACTAATTAATTGCGGCGGCCGCTGCCGCGTGTTGCACGAGTGCATGCGTTGTCACGTGCACGGGCGCGAGCACTAGTGCGGGTGTTGGCACTGACATGTGCACGCCAGCAAGGACCTCGTGGATTCCCACGGCTTTAAGTTAGGCGATGATGTGCAGCGCCCAACCCATCAAAGCTACAGGGCTGGGAGCTGGCACGGGGCAAGGACAGCCGCGGAGACTTGGGCCTGCCAAAATTCTCCCAGAGCTCCTTATGTTCATGCAGCTCCTCTGGCTCGTTGTCTTCCTCAGCAAAGTGGAAGACTAGGGGCGGCTCATCCTGCTGCGCCATGGCTTGCCCGCAGTTGTCTGGTTGATTGGGGCGAGGCGGGCAAGAGAGGAATCGAAAGAGGATTGTAGCGAATGCGAGGACTACAGCGGCCTATTAAACAATGGCTCGGGCGCCCTCCCGGACTCGCTTGCTTATGGTTGCCTGCTCCATGGCTCCCACCCGTCTCCAGAGATCGTCGTGGCGCCGTCCCCATGTCTCTTCAAGCTCGATGTTCACCTCCCGATTCACCGGGTAAGTTATGATTATCTTCGGAGGAGCGTTGTTTTTTTCTTAACCCATTGGTTGAACTGAGTGTAAATTAATGCATTTTGTTAGAAATAGGAGATGTCTAAATATATATTTATCGAGGAATCAAAAGTCATTCTGTGTATGAAGATCATCTTGCATGTACTACCTCCATTCTAAATACTCCCTCTGTAAACTAATATAAGAGCGTTTAGCGCTCTTATAATAGTTTGCAGAGGGAGTACAATATAAACTAGCCTACTAAAACGTCTTGTATTTTGAAATGGAGGTAGTAACTTGTTTATTAACCTCCTGCAAAAAAAATTGTTTATTAACCAATGAAAACAAAAGGTATGGTGTAGTCAGTAATGCCTAACAATTTATGCTTTTGTCTTATCTTGCCCGCCCATTCGTTGAAGCTCCGCCACTGGTCTGGAGTAGCTTTCATCTCGTCAACCCAACTCCAAGTGCTGCATACACCACAAAAATTACATGGCCCGCCGCCCACACGCATAATCCTATTTCACTTGCAAAACTTTCGAGTGCATGTTTCAAATCGAATGCGGCTACCGTTGGATTCTCTCTTGCGCCACTTGTGAACGTGAGGCTGATACCCGGACACGCCGTAGCCGCCAAACCGACGGGCTCAAACTCAGCCGCTCACGTCCACCCGTGCGCCGCCGAATGCCGAACACAAAACCCCACCCACCCCACGCACGCACCGCGCCGGCGTCGGCGTCGGCATCCGCATGAAGAGCTCGGCGGACAACGTGGACATCGAGCTGGTCAAGGCGGTGGCGCAGGCGTGGTACGCGCACTCGGGCAACCCGCGGCCGTCCCGCGCGCCGGCGGACGACGACGATGGCGCCGGTCTGGGCGCGCGCCGCGTGGGCGCCCCGCGCTACAGGCCGTCGCGGTTCAAGCTGGAGGCCGCGGCGGCGGCGGCGGCGGCGGCCAAGCCGCCGAACAGCAGGCCGTGGGACTTCACGCAGTCGCTGTGGGACACCTACGAGCTGGTGACCGTGGCGCAGAAGATCGAGTCCAGCCTCGCCATCGTGGACGAGGCCACGGCCAGGCCACCAAGGCGTGCCTTCACCAACGAAGACGCCACGCGCGGCGGAGGAGGGAAGCGGGCGAGGGAGAGCAGGCGTAGCCTCAGGAGCCTGTTCCGCCGGTCCTCGTCCAGGAGGTTCGAGGATTCAAGCAGCTAGCTAGCTAGCTAGTGTTCTCCTCTCTACCTTCCTGTTTCTCTCTCTAGTCCTTCCTTGCCTGAAAAACTTGGCAGCGTCTATGCAACTTAGTACAGAGCTATCTGTATTGTCAACCACAGCTACTGTACTTCCATGCATTTAGGTAGAGAAAACACAGTCAGATAGAAATACATATATAGCGAACAAAGCATATAATCCAGAATCACATCGCCAATCAGAGTTCAAGGACGATAACAGTGAGTGATGTGTCTGCGGTCCATCAATCCAGTCAGGAACAACGACAAACAAAAGAAAATGAAGTCCAGAATCCAGGTAACTTGGGTGATCGCACCCTACGTCCTAATAACACCACAGCAATGGCATAACAAATGTCTTGCCGGTAAATGAAAGGAAATTTGGTACGAGGTGCCGACACCTCATTTGCATTGCAAACCTCAGGTTCTCACTTCTCCAGTAGCGGAGAGCCGATTGCAGCGACGGGAGGAGCATCTGATGCAAGTGTGATGTGGCCCGTCGATTCGGCCTGCCCGGCGCCGGCAGGAGATCCAGCATTGCCGTCCATGTTGGCAGCATCAGTTGCTGGGACGCCCACCGCAGTTGCAGCATAGGCGACAAGATAGAAGTGCATGGCATTCTGATCATCACCTGCTGGGTAGCCAGTATAGTAGGGGAGGCCATTCTGATCATAACCTGCAGGGTAGCCAGGATAGATTGTATAGTAGGGGATGGCATTCTGATCATAACTGGCAACTGGGTAGCCAGCATGTCCACTAGCTTGCACATCTTGATAGCCCGCCATGGGATTAGTGTATGCGTAAGGCATGCCATAAGCTTGAGTTGTTTGAGCAGGGAGATTGTTAAATGCACTTCCATATGCAACTTGAGCTTGTGCCGTCCCAGATTGACCTGCTGCTACTTGCACCAGTCCTGCAGCAGTTTGTTTCAAGAATTAGGTACACACTCATAATAACAAGAATCATGCTGCTGAGAATAACAGATGAAAAGGGGAACTGCTCACAAGAGGCGCTCACTGAATCAATTGCCAATATTAACAATAGGCATTTCTACTAATTCATTTTTACTCATCATACATACTTCCTCAGAATTTCCCCAAGGAACTGCATTTCTTGCTAAAAGTTGGTCTATGGAATGCCATGACTACATGAGCAATAGCAGTACCTAAACATCCCATTAGGGCACAATAACAATGGCACAGCACTATGTGTGACATGTGTCAAAAAAGGGACTGACATGGTGCATTCATCGGCATCTACCTCCAGAATATTAGGGGGGTTGTAAAAGTAAAAGTATGCTGACCATGTCCAAAGAAGAGAAGTATGTACCAGGACTTGTCGTTTATTAATTTAGCAAGGCCCAATGGTTTCCCTGTTGAGTTTTTATCAAGATTTGTGGGAGGTTATGAAACAAGACTTGAAAAAGCTTTTTGACAAATTTCACAAAGTAGAGTTGGATGTTGAAAGGCTTAATCAAGGAATCATTGCATTGATTCCTGTTATGTGACTACATCTACTCCTTTCTTGTCACACAGCACATGCGCTATCTGTAATGCACGTGACCCTATAAAGCATGAGCTCACCAAACATATCGGTGCAGATGCTTCCTTTGTGCACTCCCGTGTGCAGGATCGGATGATTGCTCTTCAGTATGTGCCTTCCGAGTTATAGTTGCTGGATTTCTTCACAAAGGCCCAGACTAGAGCACATCAGGGCTTTTACCTCTCCAAACTCAGTGTTGTTGATTCACCATGAGTTTGAGAGGGGAGGGGGAGGGGTGTTGTATGAGGGGTTTTCAGCATATTGTACCATGTATGTACATGTATATATAATGGCCTATGACCTCATGGAGATACAGGCTGCTATTTCTCTAACAATCCAAACCTTAAACTGAGCAGGGAAAAATACCTTGTGCTCTCATGTCAGCATTTTGCATCTCCGCACGTAACTTCTCAACCTGTTCGGTCATGGCTATGAGGCTCATTTCCATTGTTTTCATCTGCTCAGCTTGCTTGGTATTTATGTCCCGATTATGCTCAAATTCAGATCTTTTGCAGAAATAAAACAGATATCGAGTTAGCAACAACCCCATATGCTACAAATAAAGTTGGTATGGGAAGCAACGAAGTGAGGGAGTGTGAGATCACAAACCGTATGTACCGATACTCTTTCTGCAACTCCTCTAGCTCAGCACGCAGTTCAGGAAAGCTTTGGTTGACTTCAGACCTTTTGTCTGCTTTAACTTGTTCAGTCAGCTTCTGTAATTTAATAGTTAATTCCTGGTTTTCAGCACGGAGTTTCTCAACCTCAAGATGCACTTTGTTAGGTACCCGATCTAGTTTCTCTCACAATTCGAGTACAGCCACAGGAGGGCAGTGATTCACTCTCTGGATACAACTTGCCGAAAGAAAAAGGAAGAAGAAAGTAAGTGTCGTGCCGTTGCCGCTGCCGTGATCCAAGCCCGGATGCCCCTCCTCCGATATTCTGCGCTTAAGTAGTGCTGTCCCAGTCCGGGCCCACGAACCAGCGGTTGGTGTGGCGAATCCTTGTTGGCCTGGCGATGACGCGTCCTTCGCCTTGATTCGTCCACTTGTCTGCCAGCGTGGCCCGATCAGCTGCCGTGGCAGTGCCTTTGCCTTTCGCTGCTATGGCAGCTGTTTCGCTGCCCGTCTCACCCTCTGCATGTTGGATGGTGACATCCCCTCCTCCTTGACTTGCGGCTTGCCCCCAAGCCGGCAGATGAGGAAACGAGACTGTAAGGCAATGGCATCCTCCCAAGTAGCGTCCACCTCCTCGGAGTTTGACCAACGTACCAGGACCTGCTCTCGGCACCCTGAAGGTGTTTGGCGCCATCTTGTTTGCAAGATCTCTACCGGAATGAGATCAGCCTTAGGCGGTACCGGCAGAGTCGAAGAAGCTGTTGTACCTGGAGACAGAGCTTGTTGTAGCTGAGAGACATGAAAAACGGGGTGAACTTGCGAGCCTGGTGGTAGTGCGAGCTCATAAGCGACCGGGTTGATGGCTCGCAATACTTGGAATGGTCCAAAGTATTTAAAGGACAGCTTGTGGTTGGCTTTGTGGTGGACTGAAGACTGTACATACGGCTGGAGCTTGATGTAAACCTCGTCACCAGGTTGAAATGATCGGTCAGTGTGTTTCTTATCTACTTGCACCTTCATGATGTGGCTGTTAGGAATAAGCAACTTGTATTCCCATGAGGCCATAGGCCGATATATATACATGTACAGGTGTGGAACATATGCAGGAAACCCCTTATACAACGGGATAAATACAAAGGGGTACATGACCTATATTATAACTCTAACACCCCCCCTCAAACTCATGGTGGAGGAACAACACTGAGTTTGGAGAGATAAAAGCCATGTTGTGCTCTAGTCTGGGCCTTCGTCAGGAAATCCGCCAACTGTAACTCGGAAGGCACATACTGAAGAGCAATAACCTAATCCTGCACAGCAGCGCGCACATAGAAAGCATCAACACCAATATGCTTGGTGAGCTCATGCTTCACAGGATCGCGCGCAATGCTAATAGCACCTGTACTGTCAGATAAGAGCAGAGTCGGTGTAGTGACAGAAACACCAAAATCCTGAAGTAACCACCGTAACCAAGTCACCTCTGCCGTCAAAAGAGCCATGGCTCGCAACTCAGCCTCAGCACTCGAACGGGAAACTGCAATCTGTTTCTTCGTCTTCCAGGCAATGAGAGAACCGCCAAGAAAAACACAGTAAGCAGAAAGTGAACGGCGATCAGAAGGATCACTAGCCCACGTAGCATCCGCATAGGCCTGAAGCTGTAAAGAACTGGAGCTAGGAAAGAATAGACGGTGAGAGATCGTGCCCCGAAGATATCGGAGAACACGAAGGAGATGACTGTAGTGAACCGATGTGGGAGCAGAGACAAACTGACTCAGAATATGAACCGGATAAGAGATGTCCGGACGAGTGACAGCTAGATAGACGAGACTGCCAACGAGATGACGATAACGCGTCGGGTCAGGGAGAGGATCACCATCAGTAGCACGGAGGTGAACATTGAGCTCCATAGGAGTCTCAACAATGCGCTCGTCAGAAAGAGCAGCACGAGCAAGAAGATCCTGGATATACTTTTCCTGGGATATAAAAAAGCCATCAGAGGTAGAAGAGACTTCAATCCCAAGAAAGTAGCGAAGAGGTCCAAGATCAGACATAAGAAACTGCTCACTAAGACGGGCCTTTACAAAGGCAATATACTCGGGGTCATCCCCAGTGATGACCATATCATCAACATAGAGAAGAAGAAGAGTCCGGCCACGAGGAGAAAGGTGAATAAACAATGCTGGATCATGAGCACTTGCTGAAAAACCAGCAGTAGTGACCACAGAAGCAAAACGCTCAAACCAGGCGCGAGGGGCTTGCTTAAGGCCATAGAGAGAGCGACGAAGACGACACACCATGCCATCAGGAACAGAATACCCAGGTGGTGGCTGCATGTACACCTCCTCACGCAGCTCACCATTAAGAAAGGCATTCTTAACATCAAGCTGAGATATAGACCAGTGGCGTGCAGAGGCAACAGCAAGAAGTGTACGAATAGTGGTCATATGGGCCACAGGAGCAAAAGTCTCGTTATAATCACGACCATGCTCCTGCTGAAAACCACGAGCCACGAGACGAGCTTTGTGACGCTCAAGAGAACCATCGGAGCGAGTCTTAACCTTGTAGACCCACTTACAAGTGATGGGACGGACTCCGGGAGGAAGAGAAACAAGATCCCAGGTACCAGTGCGTTCAAGAGCAGCAATCTCCTCTGCCATCGCAAACTGCCATTCAGGATGAACAACAGCCTGACGGTAAGAAGTCGGCTCAAGAACAGCAGCACCAGCGGTGGGAAATCCAAAGCGATCAATAGGCGGACGAGGACGAGAACGCAAGCCATAAGTAGGCTGAGAGGAAGAGGACGACTCATCCAAGGAAGCATCCACAGGTCGTGTACGACGAGTGTAATGCTGAGGAAAAGATGGAACAAGAGAAGGAGGAATCGCCAAGGTAGAATCGGGGGGTGGCGACGAAGAAGTCACCGGAGATGAAGGTGTAGAATCCGGTGACATGCTAGGTGAGGAGACCGGGGAAGATGGTGGCGGCGAATCGACGAGGGGTGGAGAAGCAGAGGGAGTGGAACGAATAGGCACAGGCGCGACGGGGTGATAGGTGAGTCAGGAAAAGTGAGGAAAGAGATATCCTCCACTGAAAAAAACGAGGAAGATGGGCGTGGGTAGAAAGGACGAGACTCATCAAAAGTCACGTCTCGAGAGATACGCATCCGACGACCGATAGGATCCCAACAACGATAGCCCTTATGCTCATCACTGTAGCCTAAGAAGACACACTCAACAGACTGAGCGGTCAGTTTGGTGCGTTCGCGAGGGGCAAGAAGAACATAGCAAACACAACCAAACAAGCGAAGCATCGAATAATCGGGAGAACGATCAAAAAGACGCTCAAAAGGAACACCACCCTGCAAAGCAGCGGACGGCTGAAGGTTGATGAGATAGGCGGAAGTGGAGATAGCCTCGGCCCAAAAATGAGGCGGAAGAGAGGCGGCGATCATCATAGCACGAGCCGTCTCAAGAAGGTGACGATGCTTGCGCTCAGACACGCCATTCTGAGCATGAGCACCAAGACAAGAGAACTGGGCAAGAGTACCCTGCTCAGCAAGGACACCACGCAACATCTTAGAGATATACTCACCAGCGGAGTCAGCACGAAAAACACGAATGGGTGAAGAGAACTGAGTATGAACCATGGCAGCAAAACGCTTATAAATAGACAACACCTCACTACGTGAAGTCATGAAATAAAGCCATGTGTAACGAGAAAAATCATCGATGAAAATAATATAGTATTTATGACCACCTTTCGAAGCGAAAGGAGCCAGACCCCATACATCAGAATGGACTAAATCAAAAGGACGCTTAGACACTGACTCACTATGTGAATATGGTAACTGAATCTGCTTGCCAAGACGACAACCCTGACACTCTAAAGAGACATCTCCTGAGACAGACCCCAGAAGACCTCGACGAACTAAAGACGATAACCGAGAACCACACAGATGACCAAGTCGATGATGCCACTGCTTGAAGGAACCAGTAACAGAGGCGACAGCAGCGGAGGGACTGGCGATGGTGGTGGCAGCGGAAGGAACATGAAGCCAGTCCAACTCCCAAAGACCCTGAGAATCACGGCGGCGAGGGCCAGCCCCAACCAGAGTGTGCGTGCGACGATCCTGAACAGAACAAGAGTCAACGTCAAGGATGACACGACAACCAGAATCAGTAAGTTGACCGGCAGAAAACAGATTCATGGTAAGTCGAGGAACATGAGCAACATCAGGAACAGAATAAGAAGGAGTGGAAAGATGGCCTCTACTAGCAACAGAAAGTGGAGTACCATCAGCAGTGAAGACATGAACAGGAGAATCCAGCGATCGAAGAGAGGACAAAGCGGAAGAATGAGAAGACATATGAAAAGAAGCTCCAGAGTCCAGAACCCATGGGGATGTACCTGACTGTGTAGAGGGCGGGTGCTCAGTGCGGGAAGCATCAGTCACAGAACCAGCAGTACCCGTCGAGGAAGAACCTGAAGCCGCGAGCAGACGCTTAAGTCTCAGAATATCCTGCTCAGTCAAAGCAATGGCTGAAGCTGGCGAGGGAGATGACGAAGTCCCTGAGGAGGATGATCGCGCCTTGCGCAGGTGTTTCCGCTTTGTGTAGCATTGGGACTCAATATGACCATCATTGTTGCAGTAGTCACAATGTGAACGGGGGCGACCTGAGCCTCCAGAAGGAGTGGGCAAGAGCGGCAGAGCACTCGAGCGAGAATGGGGCGGTGCAGCAGGTGGAGTGGAAGAAGCCCAAGTAGCGAGCACAGAGGGAACCTCCAGCAAACCAGCACCACGTAGGCGAGTCTCCTCAGCACGAATCTCTGAAAGCGCCTCCATGAGAGAAATACGGCCACGAGCAAACAACTGAGCACGCCGGGGCTCAAACTCCTTACGGAGCCGAGACAGGAACTCGTAGACGCGATGAAACTCCAAATTGGCCTGGACAGCCTGGCAGCAGGGGCAAGTATGACAACCAGCACTGCGGAGAGAATCAAGCTGGCGCCAGATAGCAGAACTCTGTGCATAAAAGTCATCAACAGTAGAGTCACCCTGCTGAAGAGCATGCTCCTGACGAACCACAGAAAGGTATAAGGCATCACCAGAGGGCTCATAGCACTGACGAAGACAGGTCCACATCTGGAAGACAGTAGGAAGACCCAGAAACTCAGAAGCAAACTGAGGCAGAACACTAGCAGTGAGAACAGCTGCAGCACGAGCATCATCATCAAGCCACTGGGTGTAAACAGACAAAGCACCATGATACGTCTGAAGAGCCTCCTCATAAGCCAAAACCCTCTCATCACAGGCACGATCAGCAGCCTCATCAGCAATCTTAGCCGCATCCTTGGCGGCCTGATTAGCATCCGCAGGAAGAACCAGTGGAGTCGGCGGAGTAGGGGCCACCGGAGGAACCGGACGTGGCGGACAGCAGACCTCGCCAGAAAGAACACCCCAGAGACGGATGCCACGCATGTGAATGCGCATGAAGCCAGCGAACTCGGTGTAGTTAGTACCATCGAAAATCACCGGACAGCGAGGGACAGCAACATAGCCCGATGCAGCAGACATTTTTTTTTACGCGAGGGAAAGCGGAGACGAGAAGGAGTCGCACGGCGGTTCCACGAACGGCGGCCGCGGGAAGTGGAGCTGGGGCTCACGGGTAGCAGCAACGGCGCCTGAGAGCAGGAGGCGCGGCTGCGCGACCGCGAGCCTGGCGGGAGGGGCGGACGGCGGGAGCGGCGCCTGGCGGACGGCGGGAGCGGCGCCTGGCTGGAGGGGCGCCTGGCGGGAGGGGAGGAAGAGACGCAGCAGCGACGCCGAGGCGAAGAGAAAACACGGCGGCGGCGGGATGGGATCGTAGCACGAGTTGCGCGTGCGAAAAAAGAGACCTAAAGCTCTAATACCATGTTAGGAATAAGCAACTTGTATTCCCATGAGGCCATAGGCCGATATATATACATGTATAGGTGTGGAACATATGCAGGAAACCCCTTATACAACGGGATAAATACAAAGGGGTACATGACCTATATTATAACTCTAACAGTGGCGAGCTCGATGTAGGTGCTGCTTAAGGACTTGCTGCATGGTTCTTTCCACCAGCCATTCCAAGAGCAGGATCTTACAAGCAGATGCAACCTCAATGCCCAAGTGCCTCGGCTCATGGCTACACAGAGCATGGAATGGTGACATGTCTAGGGCAGAGTGGTAACTCGAATTATACCAGAACTCAGCCAGCGGCAGAAACTGACTCCAGTAATTTGGACAGGCATGGATGAAGCAGCGAAGATAGATCTCCAAGCATTTATTGACACATTCTGTCTGGCCGTCCGTCTGCTGATGATACGATGTGCTCATGTTCAACTCTGTCCCAATGATTTTGAACAATTCCTGCCAGAATCTGCTGATAAACGTCGGGTCTCGATCCGAGATAATTGCCCTAGGGAGACCGTGCAGCTTGTAAACATTGTCCAAATAAGCTCGAGCGACCTTAGCTGCTGTGAAAGGATGAATCAGTGGCAGAAAATGAGCATACCGTGTGAACTTGTCCACAACGACGAGGATACGGTTGGCCCTGTTGGATTGCGGGAGGCCATCAATGAAGTCCATAGTAACAACCTCCCAAACTCCTTCCGGAAATGGAATTGGTTCTAACAGACCAGGGTATTTGACTCGCTCCAGCTTGACTTGCTGACAGACAGCACAAGTGCGCACATACTGGCGAATAGTGTCCTTCATTTTGGGCCAGGCAAAAAGGCGGCGGATGCGATGATAGGTGACCGGAAATCCGGAGTGCCCACCCATGGTGCTATCATGGAAGGCGCGCAGAATACGCTGCTGTAGTGCTGGCGACCCACCGAGCCATAATCTGTGGCGTTAGTACAGCAAGCCGTCTGAGACAGAAAACCTCTATTTTGCATCGGGTCGCTTGGGAAATTCGGTGAGTTGTTTCTTAGCTTGGTCATTCTCTGCATAGCTGGCACGGATGTCCTCCACCCAAGTAGGTTGGCACACTGACATGGCCATGGCTTGGTTTGAAGTGTGTAAGCGGCCGAAGAGCGCGTCAGCGGTGCTGTTGGCAGTGTCTTGGCGATAACTGATTTTGTATCGCAGACCCATCAACTTAGTGAAAGCTTTCTGTTGCCACACTGTGGACAGCCGTTAATCATCGAGATGGATGAGACTGCGTTGATCCGTGAGAATCAGGAACTCGTCATGATGGAGATAGGGGCGCCATTGCTCTACGGTCATCAGTATAGCCAGACACTCTTTCTCGTAAGTGGAGAGACCCCTATGCTTTGGCCCCAAATGGGATGCCCCCCTTGTTGTAGCACAGCGCCCACTCCATAGTCACAAGCATCGGTGTCAATCACAAATTGTTTGAAGAAATCCGGCAGTTGCAAGACAGGTGCTGAAATGAGACCTTGCTGTAACAGAGTGAAAGCTTTCGGCGTGTCCTCCGTCCAAACAAAAGGTTGGTGTTTCTTCAGCAGATTGAACAGTGGCCTCGCCGAAGTGCTTGACAAATTTCCGGTAATATCCCGCAAGACCCAAGAAGCTGCGCACTTCTTTGGCAGATGTTGGCACCGACCAGTTTCTAATGGAATCAATTTTACTTCGATCAGTCGACACCCCATCAGCATTGATCACATGCCCTAAATAAGCAATTTGCTGTTGACCAAAAGAGCATTTGGACTGTTTCACTTGCCAGCCATCTTTGCGTAGGAGCTGTAACACTTGCTTGAGGTGAGATACATGATCCAACAGTGTCTTGCTGAAGACCAAAATGTCATCGAAAAGGACCAGCACACAAACACGCAGCAATGGATGCAATGTGGTTGTCATGGCTCCATTAAAAGTGGCCGATCCGCCTGCTAGTCCAAAGGACATAACTAGGAATACCCAATGGCCTGAATGTGTGGTGAATGTTGTCTTATTTTTTTCACCTTCAACCATACAGATCTGATGGTACCCTGCACGCAAATCCAGCTTGGAAAACCAACGGGCACCCACCAATTCATCTAAAAGATCATCGATGATCGGCACTAGGTATTTGCTGACGATAGTCATAGCATTCAGGTGCCTGTAGTCCACGCAGATGCGCCAGGTACCGTTTTTCTTCTTCACTAGCAGGGCAAGAGAGGAAAAGGGGCTGGTGCTCTTCTGAATAATGCCAGCATCCAATAGTTACTTCACTTGTCTTTCAATTTCAGTCTTCAGTTCAAGTTTGTGGAGATATGGACGCAAATTGACTGGTTGAACATCTTCCATCAGTGGTATACGGTGGTCACAAGCACGCCGAGGTGGTAGGGTGTGTGGTTCCTCAAATACATCTGTGTACTGCTCGAGAACTCTGAGAATTTAAGTGGGTATGGTGTTGTCGACAATCCCTTGATCTGCTACAGTATTGAGGTGAACAACATAAGCCACGGCCGTTGCTTGCAGGAATGCAGAAGTTCCTGGGGTGATATAGTGGCACATTGTTGCAGATCTTGAGTGACGGCCTGTAATTCAACAACACCAGTACCTATTGTGACTGATAGGTGACGTGCTTCCCAATCAATGTACATGAGGCTATGTTTCTTGAGCCAGTCCATACCTAGTATTGCATCATACACTCCCAGAGATATGACTTTGAAATCGGTGATGAATTCTTGACCCTGACACATCCATTGGCACTGTGGAATGTAACTATTACACAACAACAGAGCACCATCAGCTACTTTGACCTAGAAGGGACTGGTTAATGGTGAGACACCCTTCAGTTGCTCAGCTAGACGTTGGTCCACAAAGGATGATGTACTCCCAGAATCTACCAGCAAAAGAACCTCTCGGCCTTGAACCCAGGCATGCAACTGCATAACACCAGGACCTTCTGAACCTGCCACTGCGTGCACGGATATAAAACAGAGGTTGTCGTCTTCAGGTTCAGTTAACTGACCTGTCGATCACCAAGTACATCTGCATCTGTACTGAACAGGGCAAGCAGTTCCTCAACCACATGCATCTGAACTCTAGGGGGACAAGTATGTTCTTTACCCCATTGCTCACCGCACTTAAAACAGAGACCTCGAGCTCTGCGGAATGTTCTGAGAGCTGCAATTTTGCTGTTATCAGGCGCTGCTCTGGTTGAGTCAGTGCCTCTCCTATCTTCAGCTGTCAGAGTAGGAGCAGTGGGTCGAGGGAATGCCACTGGCGCTGGCGTTGTACTGGTCGATGCGAAGCGTGACGCTGGTGGTCGAGGAACGGTGGCACGTAGGACGGCCTCGCCATCTGCCACTTCTTCTTGCAACAGGGCCAAGGAGCAGGCTGTGTCTAAGTCAGGCGGTCGCTAGATGAGAACCAATGCTCGAATGTCAGCATGCAGTCCCTCGATGAACCGCGTCAGGAAAAAATAAGGATGGGTCAGTTCAGAGTATGAGATCATATGGTTCATCAGAGTTTCAAATCGCTCAATAAAATCTGCGACAGAATTGGTCTGACGGATAGCATAGAACTGGCGAATTAATAGCTGATGTTTATCTCGACCAAATCTGGTGCACAACAAGGCTGTGAATGACTCCCAGTTGAGCCCCGCAATTTTACGCTGCACTGACTGCAACCAAATCACGGCTGGTCCTGAGAAATTCAGGATCGCCATTGGAGCCCGGTAGGATTCGTGCACCGTGAACATCTGGAAGTATTGTTCTGAGAGCGTTTTCCAGAGCTGTGGGTTCTCGCCGGCGAAGACGGGAAACGTCATCGGCGGCGGAGTTTGGCCCAGAGCAGAAAGAACTTGAGATGACAGTGGCGACGAGATCGGGGAAGGAATCAGGGTCATACCCGTGACCGGGGAAGTCGACGGTGACTCGGGGGTCACCGACAAGGATCCCCCAGGAACGCCGTGGCCTGATTGCCCTTGGATCTCGCGCGCGACCATGGTAGGGGTCGCAAGCGGCGGCGATCCGATGGATGGTGCAGTTGAAGACGATGCGGCTTGGAGAGCCGCAACCGAGAGCTCCAATTGCGCGAACCGCGCCTCCAACTCCGGCTTCCAGGTGACAAGAGAGTCGATCCGTGCCGTTTGCGTCGCCAAGGCCTGGAGGATGGCATTGTTGTCGCCGTCTTGCTTGTTGGCGCGGGCGGTGGCCTCGTCGCTCATCTTGTCGAGGTAAGCTTTGAGCGCGGGATCCATGGTGGCGATGAGGTGATCACGCGCTTGCTTCTAGCGGCGGGTTTCTAGGACGGCGATCTGGGCGGTGGCAGCGGGGAAGGGTGGTAGGTGGCTAGCTGATACCACGATGTTAGGTACCCATTCTAGTTTCTCCCGCAATTCGATTACAGCCACAGGAGGGCAGTGATTCACTCTCTGGATACAACTTGCCAAAAGAAAAAGGAAGAAGAAAGTAAGTGTCGTGCCGTTGCCGTTGCCATTACCGTGATCCAAGCCCGGATGCCCCTCCTCCGGGCCCACGAACCTGCGGTTGGTGTGGCGAATCCTTGTTGGCCTGGCGATGACGCGTCCTTCGCCTTGATTCATCCACTTGTCTGCCAGCATGGCCCGATCGGCTGCCATGGCAGTGCCTTTGCCTTTCGCTGCCATGGCAGCTGTTTCACTGCCTCTCGCCCTCTGCATGTTGGACGCTGACACACTTGCAGCAGTTCCTTCTTCACTGTATTATCAGCAAGCCTTTCAACCTCCATTTCTCGGACCATTAGCTCGCTCTTTTGCATATCAAATGCAGCTTCAAGGCTGGCTTCAGGTCTCTGCCTTTTTTTAAAAGCTGCTGATACACATGAATGGTGATTAAGAGCAGCTACCACACCATGTTTCTATCAAAAACAAAGACTGCATAAACACAATAGGTATCCACCCCAGCACAAAAAAATTCCAACTCTCTCTGAAGAAAACATGTTTTCCAGATAGAATTCCCCATATCAGCTCAAAGAAATAGATTCAAAATATTGATATGACTAGCAGGCTAGCACCTAATCAAGGGCAGAGTTCACACAGACACACTATTCTTTCCAAAGAACATGCCTGATTTTCCATACAAGGACAATATGAATAAAACGATAAAGTTGCTCCAAGCACAACTATGGATGCACCATTTTTTTTTCGTACGACGAGAATTTTTGCATTTAGTGTCAACAAGAATATGCGAAGGAAGAAAAAAGTACCTGATGACGCCATGGCAAAGCGGACAATGCTAAAGGCGGAAAGACTGAGGGATTTCACCAGACAGCAATGAGGCACCTGGAACTGGGCTTGAGGGATCTGTCACCAGACAAGTGCCAAGGTTGCATGAGTGAATCTCAGGGAGTTTTTTGTTTTTGCCAAGTTCTTGCAGTTTCTTCGCTTGATTTCAAACTGGATCTAAGGGATCTGACCTGAGGTGTGGGAATTGGAGGAAGGAAGACCGGGGAACAAGTGGCAAGGTTTAGATGTTTGGCCGTCTGATGGCTTTATTGTTCTATTCAAAATTTGCGCAACCGGTTTCCTTGATCTTGGGTTGGAACCGGAATTCAAGTGATAAGTAGGTAAAGATGATAGACTTTAAAATTTTCATAAAGGAGTACAAGCATAGTAAGTTTGCTTTCTAATTTAGAAATTTGGTGAACAGATTCGACTTGAGAAAAATTATAATAGAGTAAAATCCTAGTGTGTTTGCTTCCTAATTTAGAAATTGCGTAAATCAATTCTAATCCCTGCCTTCAAAGCCAAAGGAATATATTGTGTTCTCGTCAGGACCATTTGAATAGAATTATGCGATATTTTGGATATAAACCCTCATCTAGGAATCTATGTAACTCTGATAGGGCATGTCCTAACTTTCCATACAAGCATAAAGCTTGTGTAACTATGCATGAAATCCATATCGAAAGATAATAATAATGGAATATTATTTTACATACTAATGTATACCATTCTTCTTATATTGTTGCAAAAAATCAAGCATTTCCTTTCAGTTAAAGTTTAAGAAATACTTAAACATTCTTGACTCCTCGGACTTTTTAGACATGTAAGCGAGGCCAAAATGAATGCCATTACCCCATATAGTCTTCTAAGAGAATTAGTACTCTCTAGAATTGCACAGAAGTTTGCCATACAAAAATGCAAGTAACAAGAACTTAATTTGGAAATTTGGGGGAACAGTTTTCATTTTCCCATGTCAACAGTCGTGGACCCTCAGCTAGATATGCAAAAAGGAACATTCCTATGCATCAGCTGCATGGCGACTAATTAGAGAGAAAACTTAGATGGCAAAAAATGGCATTCAAAGCAATATTTTTAATAACGGTGAATAAGGCTAACACTGATAGAATGAAATCGTAGAGCTTGTATCTATTGTGCACAAACAAAAAGACTTACAATATTGGTCAGTTAATACATATTTGAATGGACAGAAAGGACAGGCCCATAAACAATAACGAGTTGTGCCAAGCAAAGAACTTGCTCCTTAGGCCCCATAATTTGTACTGCTAATAAGCAATTTATAGTATTTATTTTTTTGACGCGTCAACGGGGGGCTTACGCCGGCCTGAACTTATATTGCCAAAATCAAAGTTATTACAGAGAGTAGAGTTACAGGGGGAGCGATTTATAATATCTCTGCCTAGAAATTATTCGCTTTCCATAGAAGTTGCTACAAGACCACGAACGAAGTACCAAAGGCTATTCCTTTACCAAACTTGGCTGCAGGTTCTTGAGCGTTGATGATCGACTCACCTACGCCTATTGATCGTCTAGTTGTGTGTTGTGATTGTAAAACGTGATTATTTGGGAGTTAACATGATATTTTGTTACTAAACTTGGCAATACAGTTGGACCGTATAAACAATGCTTGTGGAATGGCTAGAAACGGAAACAGCATGTCATGTCAATTCAGCAATTATCAATGCCGAAGTAGCACGAGGCGTGAGACATGTGTACTGTACCGTGGATCACCAGCTCGCCTTGCAGACGCGCCCCTTTTCTCGAGCAAGCACCGTGATCCATGGGCTCGCTCGGTACAACAGCTCACCGGTAGTAGCGGACAACAAGCACTTGGCAGATTGTCGTACGGTTGCGGCATTTTGTCGAACAGCTTGAAGGCGTCGGACGTGCTGTGGTAGCGTGCCCTCGCCAGGCAGGCATGGGTTGGATGTCAGCGACGGCGAGCGGGTCTGGAGAGGGGCGGCAACCACGTAAATCGGAGGGGGGGGGGGGGGGGGGGGGGGCTCGCGCCGGAGCGGGCTGCTGAGGAAATTGAGCTGGACTGGATGCCCAGCCCACCACATTCGATATTTTTCATACGTGGGGCCTCCTTTGCAGTTGATGGGCACGAGACAAGAGCCGGCGCCGGGAAGCAAAATCACAAAGGAAAAATGGACCGCAGCTTCCACGCACGCAAATGAATTATGCTCCGGGTGACTCCACATTTGCCGTCCTTTTCTTTTTCTACGGGTTCCATATTCTGGGGCAGCCTGCCGACGAGTGTTTGTTTTTAACACACTATAGATGAAATACACCTCGACAAGGGTTAGGACGCTGGTCGATAATGAATACTCTCTCCGTCCGGAAATTTTTGTCATCAAAATGGATAAAAGAGATGTATCTAGACATATTTTAGTTTTAGATACATCTCTTTTTATTCATTTTGATGACAAGTATTTTCGGACGGAGTTGGTACTTATTCACTCTGGCCAGCTATATATATGTCTATGTCGGCCGCTTCTATTGCACTAACAACAAGGGTCTCTCTCCGCAAAAAAAAAAGGGGTCTCATGGTGGCGGAGACTAGTGAGAACTGAGAAGGAGCCACCGTTCTTCCGCCGGATGTCGTCCACTGCGCACCTGGTGGACAATGACGGAGAGCTGATATTGGTGTACCGTACCATGCGGCAACAGCGTGACCAGGACAATAAGAATGGAAAATATTTCCTTAGAAAGAAGAATGGAAAATAGTTCTACTGTTACCATGCGGCAATTGTGGTGTTTTACAAGAGCGTGACCAGGATGGGGACGGTCAAATCGGACCCTGGGGTATCAGCGAGTGACTATCTAACTTGGCATGTACGTTTCAGAGGATGCCTGAATGAATGTCAGTGGTTTCCAAACAAGCATAGCAGCCTGTGTGTTGTTTGCTGCTCCCTCTGTAAGTACTTGCTTGTGTACCAGAAATGATGTATCGACGGGGCTAGAATTGCGGAATCTATTCTATGTTTCCTCAATTACATTTCACGGGCATTATGTTAATACTATCATCCGTGTGAGTTTGGTAGCAGAAACCCACCACCCCTGATCTATTCCGGAGTGCACTCTTGGCGAAGCATGGTTCGGACTTGCGGTGAACTGATCCATGAGCAAACTGGATTGTGTTGGGACCGTCGGTAGAACCAAACATCTAACTGTAGTGAGCAAAAATATGACTAGAGCAAGTTCAACATTTAACTGCTGGCACCATATATTTGCTTATAGCAACTGAAACATCTGACTACGGTGAATTAAAGGCATGTTCGGTGCAAAGGAAGTGAAATAAGTATCAACTTAGAAATTGGTACACTATGATTCTTCATTGGGAAACAGAGAAGAAATATAATGAAAGCAGCAGGGGAATTACGCGCCACTGTGTATAACGGCTCTCAATTTGGGCATACATATGAAGATACACTTAGCATGGCAGATTTATTACAGAAATTGATTTACAAGAACCGGTATCATTGGGATGTGCTTAGCTTAGCAACAATAATAGTTTATGAGTAATTTGTACTATCGAGACCAAACAACATCTATGTAGTTCACTGATGAAACAGAGTATAAACAAATAAACTGACCATGGAAAAACATGTCAACAAAAATGAAGATAAAATCATGAGATAACAAATTCATCAGCAGCAGTGCACATGCAACAAAATAGTACGAGCAATGTTAAGGTATAGTACAGTCCATAAACAGATGGGGAATAGACTTTCTTTGGGAACATGAATACTCTGGCACACCACAAGTCTTAAAACCTTTCCTGATACACAGGCCAACATCTAGCAAATGCCGAATATGATTCATGCAGTGGCAGCCTACGGATTGAAATTTTGGTATGCCAAAGTCAGCACCATAGACCAAAAAAGTAGTAACAAGGAATACACTCCGTTGTTTACTAACAAGCATCCAGTTACAGCAATGTCCGGTGAATCAGGATTATCAGACTAAACTCCATCTATGATGTGTGGCTAGATTAAGGTATGGCAAATGTCATAGCTTGCCATAATTCATGTACTTATATTGATTGCCCTATTCAACACAAACTTAAATATGGTGTCGTTGCTCTCTTTGAGATCCATCACTGTAAGGGACTATGATGACAAATCAGTTAACAATTTGAGATGCAAGACAGTGAAATATATTATCTAGTACGTAATAAACACCACAACTGCACATATTAAAGCATGGTATGTCATTATGTAAGTGTAGCTCTGATCTGGTTGAAATCCAGTATTGCAAATCATAGTTGTGTGACAAATAAAGTTCCACCTTCTTTGCATGTAGCAAGTCGCAACCACCAAAAGCAATGACTCTGCGGCTATCATTTTCATCACCAGAAATTGGACAGCGAGGAGCACTCAATCCAATTCGTCACTTCTCACTTTTGTCACTGTTTCCCTTTGACTTTTTGCGCCATTTTTCTGCCAGCATTTTTTTCCTTTGAACTGTCATTAGTTTTCATTTTTGACTATCGTGCCCTCTTTTGCATCCAATTTTTGCCTTCTACTTTTCCTTTCTGGGCAAGGAATCGTCTAGGGAAATAAAAGGTGGAAGGATGCTTTTTCAACTACAACCGATAAAAACTTTTTCGCAGTAATGTAATTATGTGATTTAAGATGAACAAAATTGCTGTCACCTATAAGCTCCAACTACACAAAAAAGAACATTCTCAAAATTGTCAATATGACAACCTAAACAATTCATGCTCTTTCACTACCAAACATTCTTAAATAACGCAGAAAACATAGTTCGGCATATCACATAACTAAGCCGATAGTGTATATTCCACAACTATATCACAAATGTCACTGTAAATTGCAGTAAAAGATATCATGAAATTTGCATGAGGCGTGAGTTATTACAGGCTAACCATACATTAAATGGTTGCTTGGAATATATGTTGTCATCAAGTTGAAATTATCTATAAGTCAAGAAAATCATTGGTTACAACACAAGTAACTGAGCGCCATTTACAAAGAAGGCCGATACTATACTAAAAAAGGACACGTACCTTGGTATTGAAGATAACCAAGCATACAATGGTGTTATGTTGTTAAAGGGTCAGTTTGAGATCTTCACATTCTCCAAGGACCAGTAGAAGATTTGATGGAACAAATACTAAGTTGAGGCAGTTGCAGTGTAAAGGGTCTTCTGGGCAACCAGTAATCTGGAGCGCATGAGCTCTGTTTTAAGCTGCTATACAGGTCTGCCATTAATACAGTACATAAGCAAAGAGACCATAGATACATCAAACTGAGACATCACTCAGTGCCTATGTCAATGCTCAATACCCTCTTAATACAAGTTCAGTTTGTTACAAGTAGACACATTTTGGCATAAAAAGCGAAGTCGTACTTCAGAAGTACAAAATAAGAAAGTAATAACGAAAATTATGCCAAAATGTGCTTAACTCCAACACAATTCATCCGGTTTGGAAGGCAAGAAACATATTAAGTCGTGTGCAAATCAGGCACAAAAAGACTTCCATACACAAGTACAACTCCAATACTTAAGACAGCACCTGATAAAAAATAAATCTAAAATATTTTAGCCCAACATACCCTAAATTAGTTACACAGTTGCAATGTCCACAACCCCCTCAGGTACATCAGGAGGAAATCTCTGCCAATCCTACAACTATTGAGCCTAGTTTCTGCCTCCAATCGAACTGCAATTCACCAAACACAACAAAGCAAACTATCTAGTTAAATACAAATGGCCCCAATTAAATTGCACAGTGCCTAATTAATACCAGGGACAGGCTGCCCGGCAGCCTGCTCATCTCCACTGCACAGGGAGTTCACAAGGTCGCGTGGATCCCCCCATACCGGCAGCGCGGCAACGGCATCCACGACGGCTGCCTCGTACTCATTGCAGAACTCGACAATCTCATCACACATCTGCGATGCTCTTTTGAGCATTTCCTCCTGCGCCTCCACCTGCACAACCACCCCCAAAAGAACGCATTAGCAGCTAGGCAGCGGGGAGAGGACTATGTGAGCCGATGGAGCGAAGCAGGTGGTTTAGGATCTTACCTCCGCAAGATAGTCATCGAGGATAGTGTGGTCCGAGGAGATTGTGGCGCCCGAGGGGGTGAGGGGAAGAGGGGAAGCGGACGAAGCTCCAGAGGTAGCTGCGGTGGGGGCGGTGGGCGGAGCGAGGATGTCGGAGGAGAGGGACTCCCAGCGGGAGAGCTCCGGTTGGTATTTGGCGCGGAGGTGGAGGAGCGCGCGGCGGCGGCGCTGGAGGCGGGCGGACTCGAGGTCCGGGGCCGGCGTAGAGGGCGCCGCCGTGCCGGTATCTTCGGCGCCATCCGGGTAGAGGACGCGGGGGCGCTTGAAGACGAAGCCTTCATCGTATTCGATCTCCCACTCGCCGCCGACGGAGGTGGCCGCCATCGGCTGGGGCGCTATGGGCGCGGCAGCGCGAGGAGGGGATCCGGTGGTGGTGCGTAGATGCGGGGTGAGGAGCGGGGTCTGGGCTTGGGGCTTGGAATTTCGAAAATTGGGGCTTGCCGAGCGGCAATTCGAAAATGCGGCGGCCGAGAGATCGTGAGCCCCTTTTTTTTCGTCAGTTTGCACATCGCCCACACGTCTCCATCACCGCTCATTTTGCTACGTATGGACAGATAACATCAGCAGAAATATTTTTAATTTTTGGCTTAAAAATATTTTATCTCCTAATTAAAAAAGCGAATTAAAAATCCATTTTCACCATTAAATTCGTCTCGACGAGATCTTCAAAACTAGACCCTATGTTGATATGTTTCGACAAATTTTTTTTACCCAAAAGTTGCCATGTTGTTTACACTGTAGTTGCTATAGTGCTTAAACTAAAGTTGCCATGTGGCAATTTTAGTTTGTAGATCATGACAATTTTAGTTTTTCGATGATGGCAATTCAAGTACTTTGACTATGAAAATATTTTTTTGTATGAACAATGGCAATTTCAAGTGAATGTATCATGGCAATTTTAATTTATGATGCATGGCAAGTCTAGTTTCTTAATTCCCTGTTTTATAATATGTCAAAATTTACTTCTAAATGTAGAAGAAAATAGCTGAAACATATCATGGCAACTTCAGTGTAAACATCATGGCAATTCATGTGCAATAGACATGGCAACTTTTAACCCAAAAAAATTCGTCGAAATATATTGATATGAGATCTAGTTTCGAAGATCTCGTCGTGAGGGATTTCATGGTGAAAACGGATCTTCGATCGGATTTTTCATTCAAGAGATAAAACATTTTAAAAACAAAAAATCCAAAAAGATTTCCACATGCATGCATGTGGTGACATGGCGTAGTCTGTGTGCTATAGGGCGTGTGGGAGGGTTTGGTTCCCACCACACGTGTGGGCGTGAGCGTTGTCCAATTATTTTGTTTTCTTTTTCCTTTTTCAAAGAAAGACCGGGATTTATTATAAAAAGTTTACCATAAGTACGAAGCACCCTGGCTGCCAGGAGACACATGGAAAAGAAAAACACCTCACCCGGTCCGCTCTCGCTCCCAGGGTACCCTCTTGCGTCCCCACCTTCTCCATCCTTGCCTTCACCCCCCCTCATCGTCGTCGAGCCAAGCCCGGTCGGTGCAAGCGGCAGCGGGGCCATGTTCTCCCTTTCCTCGGAACTGGGTAGCGCGGGGTAGCGAACTTGGGTGGATGTGTGGCGCTTTGCAAGGTGTGGCGCCGGCAACGGCTTCAACGACGATGGGGCTGGTGGAGGCAGCGTGGAGAGTTGTTGGGTGGCGCGGGACAAGGCGGATGGCATGTTTGGCGAGGTGTCAATCCCCTTTAGATTTGACGTGAGCGGGACGGCGTGGGTGGCCTTGGTGGCTGGGGGCTCGGGCATGGATGCTCGGTGCTGCTCGCTGTCGCCTGTGCCCCGGTGGCTAGCGACTGCTGGAGATGGAGCGGCGGTGTTTGCGTCGGTTTTGGCCAAATCCGGGCAGATTTGGTGCAGGGGTGGGGTGTGACGTCGAGAGTTGGTGGAGGCCCCTCAGTCTCTTTGTTGGTGGATTTGGCAGTGGTGCGGGGTCACTAGCGTGCTTCGATGGACGGTGTGTGTTGGGGATATAACCCCACGGTATAACCCGCCCTGTGAAGGCCGGGTTAAATTGCTGGCGACTCTTGGAGCTAGACTTTGGATGGGCCAGAACGACCCAGACGCAGGATCAGAAGGGCGGCTCACAAGATGGGCCGACTTAGGGCCCGGAGCCAGAAGGCGGCAGGCGGCCCGGTGGTGTAAGCCGCCATACGGTGTCTTGTCATAAAAGGCAAGGCGACTTAGAGTTAGGCTCGGTCACGGGTCATGACCCGACCCGGACTCTTGTAAGCTAGAGGCCTCGACCTGTATATAAAGGCAACTCCCCGGCACAGAATAGGGCAGGTGACAATCAATCGATAGCTAGGTCAAGCGAATCTGCTCCCTTGTAATCGATACTCGAGCAATAAGCAGAAAAGCAGGAGTAGGCTTTTATCTCCACCGTGAGGGGGCAAACCTGGGTAAACTCCTCTCCTTCGACCAGCTCAACCCCAGCAAGCTAATCGCCGTTTGCGATGGCCTCACGTCCAAGTCCTCGGATTAGGACATCTGCCGTGACAAAACCACGACAGTTGGCGCCTACCGTGGGGCCAGTGCATGATGGTTTCGAGTTCTTGAAGGGCTCTTTCCCAGGGATCGAGGGATACACCATTGGCAGGTTGGCTAAGAGTCGCCGCGGCAAGCTCTACATCGACAACGCTGGTTGGGGCCCCGAGGCCGACTCAATCGAGTACGGGTACCGGGTCCCCTTTGGCGGAATCCACGTCTTCATCGGCAAGATCGGCGGATCTGAGCCTGAGGCAGACATCTGCACCGAACTCGTCGAGCCGGCTCGGCGCATGCAACCCGCCCGGATCCAAGCCGGTCGGAAACACATCTTCGTGGGCTTCACGCAAGGTGTGGAACTTACGGAAAATTCCGCATCTGGAGGAGAGACTCTCATCTACTCAGGTGATGAGTCCTCGACCGGAGAGACGGAATCAATCTACCAGCTTCAAACGGCGGGCTTGGGGGCTGTTCCAATGGTGACAGTATTCCGGACCCCTGCGAGCCGCTGTGCCGAGCCGCCATCTTCATGGCAGGCACGACACCGGCTCTCAACAACATGACGGCCGGAGCAACAGCAGCAACTGGCCCCTCAGGGTTCGTCTTAGTCAGGCCTCCGGCTCAAGTCTTATTTGAGTTTATGGATGCTTTGACAACCTTAATGGGGACTGAGGTCACGGCGGAAAACCAAGCGGAGCGTAATGCGGAAATTGCGAAACTTCGGGAGTAGATGACCAAGGCCCGGGAGGATATCAATGTTGAACGTGCCCGGATGGCCACGTTGCAGGCTCAGGTTAATGCTGAATCGGAGCGCCTGAAGGCAGAGGCTTGGTGTAATGCCCACGATGCGGCTATATCTCCCACGTGTCGAGGCACGACTTAGAGGCATAACCGCATTGTAGGTATTGTCGCAAGAAGGGTCATCTTCACACAATCCCATGTAATGAACAAGAATGGGATAACGAGAGTTGGCTTACAATCACCACTTCACACAATACATAAATTAATTCATACATCATCCAAAATCCACACATAGACCGACTACGGTCAAATCCAAATGAAAAATAAGATAACCCCAAATTCTAGATCCCCGATCGTCCCAACTGGGCTCCACTACTGATCATCAGGAAACGAAACATAGTAACGACCACGTTTCTCGTCGAACTCCCACTTGAGCTCGGTTGCGTCATCTGCACTGGTATCGTCAGTACCTGCAACTGTTTTGGTAGAATCTGTGAGTCACGAGGACTCAGCAATCTCACACCCGCAAGATCAAGACTATTTAAGCTTATAGGAAAGGATGGTGTAATGAGGTGGAGCTGCAGCAAGCACTAAGCATATATTGTGGCTAACATACGCAAAAGAGAGCAAGAAGAGAAGCAACGCAACGGTCGCGAAGCTAGAAATGATCAAGAAGTGATCCTGAAACTACTTACGTTCATGCATAACTCCAACCGTGTTCACTTCCCGGACTCCGCCGAAAAGAGACCATCACGGCTACACACACGGTTGATGTATTTTAATTAAGTCAAGTGTCAAGTTCTCTACAACCGGACATTAACAAATTCCCATCTGCCTCATAACCGCGGGCACGGCTTTCGAAAGATAATACTCTGCAGGGGTGTCCCAACTTAGCCCATTATAAGCTCTCACGGTCAACGAAGGATAAACCTTCTTCCGGAAAGACCCGATCAGTCTCGGAATCCCGGTTTACAAGACATTTCGACAATGGTAAAAACAAGACCAGCAAAGCCGCCCGAATGTGCCGACAAATCCCGATAGGAGCTGCACATATCTCGTTCTCAGGGGCACACCGGATGAGCCAGACATCGGGTTGGCATAGACCCTGGTTGCCCAGGGGGCGCCGGACATCGCTCGGTTTGGGCCAGCACTCGAAGGAGCACTGGTCCGGGGGTTTAAAATAAAGATGAGCCTCGGGCTTGCGAAAACCCAAGGGAAAAAGGCTTAGGTAGGCAAATGTAAAACCAAGGTTGGGCCTTGCCAGAGGAGTTTTATTCAAGGCGAACTGTGAAGGGGGTCCCATAAATCACCCAACCGCGTAAGGAACGCAAAATCAAGGAACATAACACCGGTATGACGGAAACTAGGGCGGCAAGAGTGGAACAAAACACCAGGCATAAGGCCGAGCCTTCCACCCTTTACCAAATATATAGATGCATTAATTGAATAAGAGATATTGTGATATGCCAAAAAATCCATGTTCCAACATGGAACCAACTTCAACTTCACCTGCAACTAGCAACGCTATAAGAAGGGCTGAGCAAAAGCGGTAACTTAGCCAAACAACGGTTTGCTAGGAAAGGATGGTTAGAGGCTTGACATGGCAACATGGGAGGTATAATATAGCAAGTGGTAGGTAGCGCAGCATAGCAATAGAACGAACAACTAGCAAAGCAAAGATAGAAGTGATTTCGAGGGTATGGTCATCTTGCCTGCAAGGTTCTCAGAGTTGTCGAAAGCTTGATCCTCGTAAGCGTACTCAACAGGTTCCTCGTTCACGAACTCGTCTCCCGGCTCTACCCACAGCAGGAACACAAGCAAAGGAACCACAATCAATCACGGGAAATGCACAAGCAACATGATGCACTACATGCATGATATGGGAGATATGATATGCGATGCGTATGCGTGCTCCGGAAGAAAAAGGATGAACAAGGTAGCAACTTGGCAAACCAAATATGCCACTGGAAAGATGAGATGATTTTGGTCGAAATCGATATAAAGATCACCGGAAACGGATGCACGGTTTGCAAATGGCAAGCAAAATAAGAATGACACGATTCTGTGATTAACAGCATGATAGCACTTAGAATACATCAAGTAACTATGCTACAGCACCCCAACATAGCAACAAATCATATGGCAGTGATCTACAGGAGATGCTTGACAAAAGATGAACACTGAGCTACGGCTAGATCACACCATAACAGGTTCAAACAAGCATGGCAAAAGTGCAAAAGATATCAGTTTCACAGACTTGGTGAAAATACTGAACATGGCTGAAACAGCATCAGGTAGCAATGTTCAGAGCAAGACAAACACATGCTACAGGAACTTAACATAGAAAAACAAGGCACGTCATGAATCTAATAAATGCATAGAACAAAAGTCCCTTAATGATCATGAGCCAAAAAGGCACAGAAGATATGATGGCACCCATGTAAACATAGCAAGTTTCGTTAACAGGTTTCAGACTTACCAGAAAACAGAGCATGGCATTAACAGAATTATGAAGGCATCTTTGTGAGCTCGATTCACTCATCACAGAGCAATTTATGACAAAACAAGCATACCTACAGCAAGATGGCATGTTCATGAAGCTAACCATGGTAAGAACAAGTTCATAGCATGTATGGATCAATTACAACAACCTTGGCAAAATTGAATATCATGTTAACAATCTGTCAGGAATATTTATAGCAAAAGTAGAGAAAGATTGAGACATGCTAGGGTACTCCATAATTGTAAAAAGAGGCATGGATGGATAGAGCATAACCATATCTACAAAACATCCTTACTGAACATACTCAAAAGAAGCATGGATCTCACCGTAGACACATGGATACATGGCAACAAAATAACAGTAGGTAAAAGACTGCAAAAACCTAGTCTCTGAAAACAGAAACATCACGAAGCCTAGTTTGTATGCTTGTGCTAGTCACCACATAGATCACAAAAATATATGGCATACACCTCTGTAAAGATGGCATGGCATAGATCAAAACATCTGTAGAGCTCATGCACATAAGATGCACACATCAAATGCAACAAAAATAACAAAACATCAAGTTCTGATAAGTAACAGCAGTAAACATCATATAGCACTCTTGCACCAGAGATTTGGGCATCAAGATGGTCTTAAACAAGCATGGCACAATGGAACAAAATGAAGAGCATATCATGACGAACATTACGATATATCATGTGCATGAAACAAAGTAGTATGCAATGAGATACAATGTGATGAACATAGCAACATAATGTGATAATTACGGGACTTGGCAGAAATATCACCTCCCGAAACAGATCTAGGGTTCGGGGCACGGACGTCGAGGCACGGCGCGAGCTCGCCGGAGGACTTGCCGGAGAGGCGTGGGGAGCTCGCCGGAGGAGGGGAAGCGCTGGATCCGGGCGCGGGGTCGCCGGATCTTCGATGGAGGAGGCCGGAGGGAGGGGCGCGGTCGCCGGAGGCGGCGGTCGCGGGCACGGGCGTCGAGGACTCGGGC